>NW_007728862.1:21474-23494 GCF_000696425.1 Galeopterus variegatus | reverse complement strand
CACACATCCTATACCTGAGCATGTGTGCACATGTGCAGATCCATGCAGGTGTGTGCAAGTGCACACGTGTGTTCCTAGAGCATCTCCATCTCTATCACCAGTACGGTGCCTGGCGGGGAGTCCAGTCCCATTACTAGCCAGAGGCAGCCCCTCCAGATATGTTTGGGAATTTCAAAAGCCGTGATTCATTATCAGCAGTTAATCTTGCAAAAGAATCAGATGAGCTTTTCTCTGAGCAACCTGAATGTCCTCTCAACTTGTCATCTTTCATTTTAGAGAAGTTTGAATAAAATATCTTTGTTCCTCTGGTTCCAGGGTGAGAGGCTGCATTGGTGTCCTGGGGATGCTGAAGCAAAGTACCACAAACTGGGGGCTTAAAGCAACAGAAATGTCTTCTCTCACAGTCTGCAAGCCACAAGTCTGAGACCAGATGTGGCAGCACTGGCTCCTCTGGAGGTGCCAGGAGGCTCCCTCCTGCCTCTGCCAGCTTCTGGCAGCTCCGGGTGTCCCTGACTCGTGGCCACATTGCTCCAGTCTCTGCCTGCGTGATCACGGGGCCCCCACCCTGTGTGATGGGGACACTGTGATGATGTTTGGGCCCCACCCAGATAATCCAGGATGATCTCCTCACCTCAACAGCCTCCGCTTAATCACATCTGCAGAGACCTTTTCCAAGCAAGCTCCAGGGATTGAACATGGATGGGGGGCTTGGCTAGAGAAGGCCAGGGCTGCTGGGCAGTACCAGTGCTCATGGACGTGAGGGAAACGTCCCCTGTACGGGAGGAGACTGCCACCCCTGCCCACTATGCCTTGTGGGGTGGTGGGCAGGCAGGTGTCCCCAGCAGGTGCCAACGAGGAGGTTCCGGAAGAACTGGAGCCAGGCCCAGCCTAGGCCTGAAGGCCACCACCCCGGGTGCTCAGGCCCACCCAGACACCCTCGCCCACAAGGGAACAAGCACAATTTAGCAATTCTTCTTCGGTGTTTACAAGAGCCTCTTTCCGTTGCCCCAGCACACTGTAAACATGCAGGGCCCACTCTCCGCTGTGTACTTGCGGTTTGGGAGGAAAGTTCCAGCAATGCGCTCCCAGCCCCACAGATTTCCTGGATGGCGACTGAACAGCACAGAGCGGAGCAGGCAGTTCAGGGAGCTCCCGCCTTGTGGCCTCTGCACACAAGTGGCAGCTGCAGGGCCCTCCTTGCTGCTGGACCCACATGCTCTCAGGACCCCTCCAGGGGGAAGGACAGAGCCATGCCCTGGGCCGCCGGTGGGTGGAAAGGGCAGGGGACGGGCCCAAAGCTGCACTGCACACCAAGCCCCGATTTCAAGGAGACCACGGCTCTGCAGGGACCAGCTGGGCTGTGTGTGTGTACATTTGTGTGTGTGAGCAAGCATCCTTGCGGAGTGAGAAGTGTACTCCTCACTGTTCTGTACACTCCATCTTTTTGTGTATTTCTGCAGGTGTGTTCCTGGTGTGTGTGAATGTGCATATGTGTGCTTCTGCATGTGTGTGCATGTGCATGTGTGTGTGTGCTCCTGGTGTGTGTGTTTCTGCATGTGTATTCATGCGTGTGTCAGGTGTGTGTTTGCACGCGTGCATACAGGTGTGTGCTTGTGCGCCCTGGCTCCATCCTCTCGTGTCCTCTCTGCCCGCTGCCTACTGAGACCAGCCTTGCCTGTCCAGAGCGCCATGAGGGCGGAGGCTCTGTGCTGACGCACGGGCCTGTCTGGAGTCACAGGCTTGTCAGGGCCGCGGGCTCCCGATCCTTCTGCACTGAGCCAGGGCTGGGGTGGGGGGCTGGGGCGCCTTCGGTCCAGATGCCTCCTCCCGAGGGAGTGACAAATGTCAAACGCGGCCCGGGGAAAACAGTTCCCACACCTAATCATGTCCGAGCGGGGTCCAGGCGCGGGGCGCCGGGGCACATGACGGGCGAGAACAAGGGCCCTTTGTACGCCGGGGGCAGCTGTGGCTGTCGCAGAGAGAAGCTGTGCGGCCGCCCGTCCGGCCCCACCCCCACCCC
>NW_007728862.1:20226-21049 GCF_000696425.1 Galeopterus variegatus | reverse complement strand
CGCGCAGCCTGCTCGGACGCCTCCCCCGCGGCACGAGGGCCAGGCTGGCTCCCAGGGAGGCGACGGAGCGAAATGGACCGGGCTGGACCGGGCTGGGCGGAGGAGGAGGAGGGGCCGCGCGGGCTGCGGGGCCGGGTCTGGAGACCTCGGAGGGAACGAGTCTGCAGATGGAAACGCATGTGTGCCTACGGGTGCTTTCAGAAGGTGGTGGAAGGATCTACGTTACCTTTGAATTCTGTCTTTCCACCAGCTTCTGGATGTTCCTGTTCGTGAACACGCGAGTATTCTCCAGCCACGGCCGCTGGGGGCCACCACACCGTGCCCGGGGCCTGGTTTCTCGGCATCACAGTCCGGTAGAAGGCACCGAAGCTCTGTGCAGAAGTGGCTACAGGGTTGGGGGGCACAAGGTGAGCCTGCAGCATCTTGCAGCAAGGAAGTCCCCAAAATCATGAGTGAATGTCACAGAGATACAGACCAGCCTGAAGAGTCTCCACTGAGACACATTCGAACACCAAAATAAAATAAAAGGACAGTAACAGATGCTGGCCACTGTGTAAAATGAGTCTCCGAGTCTATACTGGTATGAATTAATTTGACTAATCATGGAGAAAACAGCTCATCCTACAGCAGGATTCCAGCTGATAATGATGGAGCCAGGAAATCACTCTGGGGAGCCAGCAGAGCAACAGCTTGCTCAGGCCTGGGCTGCAAGCGGAATGAGGAGTGGGATTTCATGTGACCTCCCAGTATCCCCACAAAATGTGCTTGAGTCACAGAGGGAGGGAATTTCCAGTGAAGACCCCTGCAGAGGTTATGCTCACCA
>NW_007728862.1:17331-19805 GCF_000696425.1 Galeopterus variegatus | reverse complement strand
GCTTCACTTTTCAACAATGTTGAGGTCAAGCAAAGACTGAAGAACATTCCGGACTGTGGGGAGATGGAGACAGTGCAGCTGGACACCAGGAGTGGCCCTGGGTTGGATCCATTTACTATAAAGGACATTATTGGGACAATTGACAAAACTTGAATGGGTCTCCAGATGAAGAAAATATGGGCGCTCTTTGTACCACTCTTGAAAATGTTGATATATTTGAAATCGTTTTGAAATAAATTTTTTTTTTTTTTAAAAAAAAGCATTTCCACATGGCTGGCTTCCCCAGCACTTGCCCTCTGGCTACTGTTGTCTGAATGCGCAGGTCTTCCCAGAAAGCAGCACCACAGGGTCACAGGAGATGCAGAGGACCGTGGCTGTCTGAGTGTCCTGAGACTGGGTAATTTATAAAGGACAGAAATGTGCTTCTCACAGTTCTGAAGCTGGAAGTTCTAGATCCAGGCAGATTCAGTGTCTGGTGAGGATTTGGTCTCTGCTTCCAAGATGACACCTTGAACGCTGTGTCCTCTCGGGTGGCAGGGATGGGGACAAAAGGGGGCTTGGCCAGTTCCCTTGGGCCCTTTCACGAGGCTCTACTTCATCAGGGTGGAGCCCTCATGACCTAATCACCTCCCAAAGGCCCCACCTCTAATCCTGTTGTACTGGAGATTAAATTCCAACATGAATTGGAGGGGACATGCATTCCAACCACAGCAGCAGCCATCCGTCTGGGGCTGGGGCCCCCAAACGCCTCCCCCCTGGCCTCTGCAGAGACACAAAAGAGGGAGAGAGGGCTGTTCTGGCAGAACCTCCAGGGGAGGGGCCTGGGAGGCCATGTGGACTCTCACCTGGGGCAGGTGGGACCTCAGCCCTGATGGCCCTGGGTGTGTAAGGTTGCCGGTGGCACTCCTTCACCTGTCCAGCCCCTGGAACACCCCTGCGAGGCACAGAACACACGTCGATGAGGGTCTGCAGGTTCAGAGGTGAACCACAGCTGCCACGCCCAGGACAGCCCAACTTTGACCTGAGCCAAAGCCCTCACCTCATGCAAGATGTTGTCAGGGGAGCAGAAGAGGGGTCCATGGGGTCTGATGGTCCAGAGGAGAGCCCTCTGACAAGAGTGCCGAGGTGGGACAAACAGGGCCAGGAGTCAGGTAGGCATCCCTGCCAGTCCTTGGAGCACATCCTTCTGCTCCTTTATTTGGAGCTGTGTTTGTCATGATTGTTGGAGTGAGCAGGACTGAAGCCATGTTGCGACCTAGACTGCATGGGGTCTAAAAGATTTTTAAAGGACACAGTTTTTTTTTCTTGTCATGCATTTCTCTGAGTTTCCGCTTTTCCCATGCTTATTTGATGTTTTGAACCTGGGTAATGGGGCAAGATGACATTATTTACATGCATGTAAAATTGTTTACCAAGCTTCCTGGAGCTGCAGACTTGCATGTACCATCCAGACCCTGGAAACCAAGGAAGACATCAGTAAAGCAGTGCTGACTCCACCCCTCCAGCAGGACCCTGAGACAACAGCAAGGACAGGAGCAGAAGCCAGACGGAGCGTTGGTGAAACCTTGCATCTGAGACCTTGCACATTCCCCTCCCTCCTGCTTTTCATTTCCCATGCTGCATTCCCTCAGCTCCTCTTTAAACACCCCCCCCCGACACCCTAAAGTGGTGAGACTGTTCTAGCCTGTCTCCTCAGATGTCCGATAATAAACTTCCTGCCTCATACCAATGTTTGGGGTTGACGAGTCTCTTGTTTCTGAGCAGAGAGCAGCAGGATGCTGGTAATATGACGGGTTGGGGGACAGTGGCCTGGGCCAGGTGGATACCAACAGTGAGGAGATTAATATGGAAGTTGTGATATGGGATGGATTTCAGAAGACCAGGAGCTGGAGAATCACAACTATGGCAGTGTGACGCTCAGCTGTAAGGCATCAACATGCTGAGTCTGACACAGTACGTCCCACCCTCCATGTGTGGCGCTGTGGACCCCAGCAGACTCTGATGCCCACCCTGTTTAGGAGGCAGGGCCCTGCAGGCTCTCATCTCTGCACATCTGGGGAGGGAGTCCCTGGCCACCTGCTCCAGGCTGTCAACAGCCTTGGAAGACAGAAACTGTCTTCCTCCAGAGCCAGGCACAGGCAAGCTTACTGCCCCTTACAGAAGATTCGGGTTCCCTAAGCTCAGTTCCTCTCCTGTAACCCACTGACTACTGCACATGCAGGGGTCACCTGGCCATACCATGTCATCCTGTGGGAATTGGGGCTTGGTAGCCAGCACAAAATGCTAATGCTCTGGCTGCTGCTACAGCTGTGAGTAACAAACCTCCTTTGTGTCTGACCCAGGCATCTCCTGTCTTCCACCAGCATCAATGAGACTAAGGCAAGCCAACCTGTTAGCTTGAAAGTGGTACGACCTCAGTTTGATATAGTCCCATTTGTTTATTTTTCCTTTGGTTGCCCGTGCTTTTGGGGTCA
>NW_007728862.1:6025-16415 GCF_000696425.1 Galeopterus variegatus | reverse complement strand
CATTGGTGGGAGCTAAAAAATAAACAAATTAATTCACCCACATACACACAAAAAAAAACCCAGGGGGTGGGGTGGGGAAGAAGATATAACAACTATACTTTTTTGAAGCTGTTACAACAAGCAAACGGAAAGGACATTCTTGGGGGGGGAAAGGACATTCTTGGGGGGGAGGGGAGAGAGGGAGGAGGGAGGGAGGTGTCGGTGATGGGCCATAATAATCATATACATTGTATATTGACAAAATAAAAATTTAACGAAAAAAAAAAGAGATTTAATCATAATGATCATAAATTAATGCTAAATAAATATTTTAACTTCTAAAAAAAAAGTGGTACGATCTCAGACCCTCCTAGCTCTCACCGAGGTAAACCCCCGAGACCTTTGCAGGAAGGGTCTGTGTTCTGTAGGTGCATAGGGAGACTCTCGGGAAGTAGCAGGTCTGGGAGAGTGAGGTTCAAATGATCTTGAGCTCGGTTAAGCTGAGGTTTCTGGGAGCCAGGGCTGTACCTGTGATGGTGGGGTCGGGCGGGCATGGCTGGTATGGAACCCCCTCCAACCCTCCCTCCCTTCCAGGTCAGATAGACTTCTATCAAGCATTGACTATCTGGGTTGGCAGGTACTGTAACAGTAACTGAAACAGGATTCCTGTCCCCAGAGAGCTTCCTCCCAGGAGTGGGGATCAGAACTGGCCCAAAACATACAATATTAATTTTTTTTTTTTTTTGTCTTTTGTCTTTTTCCGTGTCCGGCAACGGATCGCAACCCTCAGTGTTGCCCCCGCACCGGACCGGTGACCGGCAACGGGACTGCAACCCTCGGCGTTGCCCCCGCGCCTCGCTCAGCCAGTGAGTGGGAACCGGTCTGTATGTGGGATCCGAACCCTCGGGCGGGAGCGCCGCAGTGCTTCCCAAGCGGCGCACTTATCCAGTGCGCCACCGGGCCGGCCCTACAATATTAATTTTAAAGTGGGGACCATACATTAACTTTAAAGAGCTGGAGATGGAGATGGAGCATGCTCTCAGTTTTGAGTGGGAGTGCTATGTGAGCCACCTGCCCTGCACAGGCTCCAGGGAGGAGCTGACCAGCTTCAGGGACTGGTTGGGGTTCAGGTGGTGGCACTGGGAGCAAGGCACACTTAAGGAGGATGGGGTCCCCAGGGAGTTGGGGAGCATACTCTCTAAGGCTTCCTACACAGTCTTTGGGTGGGCTCAAGGGCGACTGCTCTGGAGAACCGGCATGGCTCCCTGACAGCACCGGGCTTTAGAGATTGCCGCAGACTTGAGAGACGCTGCTGAGGGATGGAAGGTAGAGTTCTGAGTGCAAAAGTGATACTGGACAGACCAGAGTGGCCAGTTCTGCAGCCCCTCAGGGCTCAGGAAGGAGTGACCTGGATCTGGCCTTGGCCGAAGGGTGGTGAGCACTGCGGGTGTGTGCAGGCCCCTAGCAGATCCAGGGTGTTTCCCATCCAGCTCCTTTCCTTCCAGCTTGCCCTCACTCCCCTCCTCGCTTCAGTAAATTATGTGGCAAAGACCACCAGTGATATTCAAAGCACGGCAACAGGTCTCAGGGAACTTTCTGATTATTGTACACCAGTTGATGATTTTGCCAATTGTATTCAGTCCTTATCTCAACAACTACTCACTCAGCACCCTTTGGTTAAGGACGTGGATGGTAGAGCCAGGATACCAGACCACGGCACCACTAAATTGCTGTGTGGTTTGGGGTAGATTACCTAGCCTCTCTGTGTGCCTCTGTTTCCCCATCTGCGGTATGGGGATGAAATTAAGAGGATTAAGTCAGCTAATGTATCTGGATCTCTCAGAACAGTGCCAGCGTGAGGCCATGCTCTTTTTACTGCAGGGCAGAGAGCCCTGTGCTGGGCAGCCCTGGGCCAGCTCTGAGGCAGGACATTTGCCTGGAGGCCACCTTGCTTGGGTCTGGTCAGTGGGGATCTGTGAGGAGGCACCAGAGGCGGGATCTGTGAGGAGGCACCAGAGGCCTGATCTGTGAAGTCTGTGACCATTGCCCTACTGAGCGGCACGGCACACTTTTGTTTTGGTTGAATGTGGAGTGGCTGAGGGTCAAGGCTGATAGAGACAGAAGGAAATGCTGCCATCTGTATCAGGCAGTGCTGCTGTGTGACAAAGTAGCATGGTCTGGGTGCTCAGGCACCAGGGCTGGAAGCCCAGGATTAAGGTGTGGCAGGGCTGGTTCTTCCTGAGGCCTCCTTCCTGGGCTGGCAGGTGGCATCCTCTCCCTGTGCCCTCATGTGAATTGTCCCTCTGTGCATGTCTGTGTCCTGATCTCTTCCTCCTATAAGGACACCAGTCAGATTGGATCAGGGCCCACCCTAGTGTCTCTATTTTACCTTAACAACCTATCTATCTGTAAATACAGCCACATTCTGGTGTACTGGGGGTCAAGGCTTCAACAAATGCATTTTGGAGGACACAATTCAGCCCTGACACCACTCGGGACAACATGCTCAAGACAGAAGAGCACTCTGAAATATCACCAGCAACAATGTAATCATGACTACAATTCTGTCACTAAACATTACAAACAACCAGGTGCAGGCCTTTGCCAGGCAGGCGCCGCCCACCAAGGCCCACAGACGCCTGGCCCTTGGGGCTGCCACGTGGGCGCTGGCTCGGCTCTGCCCACCCAGGCTGTCAAGGGTAGCGATACTGGCCCAAGGTGGAGGCTTCTTCCCTCTGCCTGGAGCGCCTAGGTGAGGAGACTGCTGCATCTTCACGGCATGCACCCCTAAAGGGCTGGTCTGCAGACACCATACAGGTGGCTGACTCAAGGCAGGGCCTCCTGTCTGCTCCAGCTTCCTCCATCCTCAAGGTGGATCCGCACCGGGGCAAGTGGGTGCAGTGGCTTCCTGCGGACCTGCCCTCAGCCTTGCCTGTCCTGCACCAGCCACACATCCTCCTGGAGCTGCACAGCAGGGGACCTTTGCAGGTGCCGAGGAAGCGGAGGGTGAAGAAGGAGGCATACTGGGGCTGGGTGCCAAGGCAAGGCCCCTGACCTGAATGCCGGCTTCCTCACGGTGCACCCTGCCTGGCCAATCTGATGTCAGAGGAAGGGTCTGGGGCGTCCAATGGCTGGCCTCAACCCACTCCATCCTCTTACCAGGTTCTTAACTCTGCCACAGGAAACAATTCAAAGAAAGAATCACAGTAGAAAGTGAGAACGAATTTAATAAAACATAAGAAATACAAGTTCCATGGAGAGAGTGCAGCATAGCTCCAGAGACTGAGCAGGGCCCACACCAAGTCTAACACAAAAGTAAGTACAGTACAGACATCAAGTCTAACACAAAAGCAAGAAACCACACTTTAAGTTCAGTACCGAGTGCAGGCTGGCTCAAGAGAGTGAGCAGCCACTCGCTGAAGGTAAGATTGATACAAGGAGAAAGAAACACACACTGTATGGGCAGAGTGTGGGCTGCCTCCAGGAGACCGAACACCAGCCCCACCTTCTGCTGGGATTCAGCTTTTATAGTTTCTCCATCTAATGAATATTCAACTAAGTGGGTGGTTCCCAGTTGTGTGACACAGTCTTGCACATGCTCAGTCGGTCTCTTCATGGAGGATGCTCACTGTTCAGACCCTATCACAGGCACCAGATATATTCGAGAATATTCTGTGTTCTCTAGCACCCCCAGTGGAAGGTCATTCAGCTACCAGGGCTACATAACCCCTCTCTTCTGAGCATGTCCAGACACTGGATTTGCATAAGCCAGCCCCTTGTCTCATCTTCCCCCATGTTGGTGCTGAAAATAGGTCTAAGTGGCAACAGTAACTCTTCTCTAGGCCAGAGCCCAGAGGAGGGGGCCTGAGACCTCAGAGAGTGGCTAGAAACCCAGAGGCTGTCCTGAAACCCAAACCCAGGGAGACTGAGCAACTGCTGTATCGATTTCATGCCAGCTGCCCACAACCCCCATGGAGGAGGCACCACTCTAGCCCCTTAGTTAGGGGAACAGAAACACCGAGGCCCTCAGAACATGTCAGCAACACAGAGGCAGACTCACGCCCCACTTGCAGCCTCACACCTCATGGCTCTGCCCAGCAGCCACCAGAGCTGCACCAGGGCCTTTGCCCCCAGCCCACTGACTCATGGCATGGCAAGTGGGGCCCAGTCCCCTCATGTGTGCCATGGGGTGTGGAATATACTATAAAGCAAATGTATTTCACAGGCCTGGTTTTCCAAAGCCTTGCAGTTTCAAATATTGACCTTGCAAGGACAGGAAATTTTCTCCAGGCTATTGAGTCTCTGTTGCAAGATAAGAATTGTGGCACAGCAAGGTTGTTGGCTCAAAAACAGATGAGGTTACTGATTGATATCTAAGTTGCTGGAAAACTGCTAGAGGGAGAAGGAATGTTTGCTAAGATCAGGCTTGTGTTGATAGGACCACTTAATTGCCTTACTGGAATGTCCTCTGGCTTGTTTTTACCGAATGTTACCAGCTCCTATTGTAAAACTTGTTAAACTGTACTTAGCATAACCCCACCTATTTCTCTTCCTGTAACTTCTTGGTCTGGAGAATAAATGCAGAAAGAGAACCCCAATTCGTGGTTAATTTCCCAAATGGAAGGATGCCTCATGCTTGAGGGTCCTGGGATATTAACCCCTTTCTGGGGCTTTTCACTGCTCAAAACAGATGGGCTTTGAGTAATCTTTGGCGGTTCCATCACCCAGGGGAAAAGGGGTGACAAATCTATGGGAGGCAAAGCAACAAATGGTGCCCCATGTGAGGAGATTCTGGGTCCATGGATCAGAGACTGACCTGCCAAGCCTTCAAAAAGAAAATAAAGAGTATGTCTGCCAGTCACCCTGACAAAAGGGGGGGCCTCGACAAAAGAGGTGAAAAGAAAGAAGGCACCCACCACTCATCCTGTCAAAAGGGAGGTTCCCATCAAGATGAAAGTCCCCATTGAAAGGGGAGGCCTCAACGGAAGAGGCAAAGGAAAAAGAGGACGTCCAGTCATCCCGTCAAGAGAGAAATCCTGGTAAGGGGATCGCAGAGGTGGCTTTCGATTAACGATTGCACGCCTGCTGCGGTGTTTAGCTAGGGCTTTGCCCAGACGTTTTGCTTTCTTACTCTCTCAACTCTCTATCTATTCTTGCGATTATGGGTAGTTTACTGTCTAAGAGGGAAATTCAACATAGTACAGTCCTTCTATGTCTCCTTAAGGCAGTAGGTCATAAAGTAACTAACCGTCATCTAACTAAATTATTATTGCTTATAGTGGTTTGGAAATTTTGTCGAATTGCTTTAAACATTATTCAGAACCTTAACAAAAGGAAAAAATGTGTTTATGCCATTAAAGAGGATGAAAAGCAATCCTTGCCCCCCTCCTCTCCCTCTCCCCCCACCTCCACCTTTGGAGGCGAACAATTCCTTTGTTCCCTTGATGGAGTCCTGCCCTAAAGAAGGACATAACATGGGAGTTGATGCTCGTCATGTCTTTCCTGTTGTAAGAACTGGGACTCAGTCGAGACATGAAAACCTCCCATTCTCCTTGTTTAAAAGATTTAAAAAGAGCATCACAGAAAGTGGCTTACACAGTACTTTTACTAAGGAATGCTTAGAATCAATTGCTAATGGGTAAATATGACCCCTTGGGATTGGAAAACACTTGGAAAAGCTGTTTTAACTCCTGCTCAGTATACTGGTATGGCTACAAGAATATCGGGAAGCCTTACACACTATTTCACTCGAAAATTTACAAGATGAGGTTCAAATTAGCATGGACATGTTACTTGACCAAACAAATAGCTAGAGCAGCCATAAGGCTTGGGACAGAATTCCTGAAACAAAATCTAAACTTCAACCTCTTGCTTCCTCTGATGCGCCTTTGATACAAAGATTAGATGAGACTCAGCCACCGTTGACACTATCTGTTGAACAAAAATTGATTACAGATTTGGGGGCTGATGTTACCGTAATTGCTAAAAAGGATTGGACCCCATTATGGAAAGTAACTTCTTCACCAGTTCACTTACTGGATTAGGCGGGTTTAAAATCCCTTATCAAAGTAGAAATCCTTTGTTGTGTACTGGCCCCGAGAAACAAACTGCCTTCATTATGCCTTAAGTTCCAGATCTACCTCAAACCCTATGGGGCCGAGACCTCCCTGCTCAATGGGATGTTTATATTGGGACACCTCCTTCAAAATTTATCATAATGGCCGTGGTCACAGTCCCACTAGTCAAATTACAATGGACCTCTGGTCCTCCAGTTTGGGTGAAACAGTGACCTCTTAAAGGGGAGAAATTAAATCAAGCTCTTCACTTGTTAAACAACAGTTACAAATGGGACATTTAGAGCTATCGCATAGTCCCTGGAATACTCCCACTAAATCTTTTGCTACTGTGAGACAGGCACCCACTGTGCCTTATATAGATTTTATTAATTGTCTTCAAGATGCTATAACTAGACAATTTGACAATGCTCATGACAATCCAGAACTGCTATCACAAGTTTATTTACATTTAATTAAACAAGTTAATAATGCTGATTTACAAGTATCTCCAGATAAAATTCAAAAAAAGGAGTCTTGGAAATGCCTTGGCTTTTCAATCACTCAGAGAAGTATACGGCCACAAAGTATATCTTTCCATATTCAGGAGCCTTTTACTCTAAATGACTTACAAAAATTACTTGGCCACATTAACTGGCTCTGCCCTTCTATGAGTGTTCCAAATTATCAATTACAACATTTGTTTAATACCTTAAAGGGGAACCCTAGTTGAGTGCTTGCTGGGTGTGATCCTGATATTGTTAATCCAGTCTTTCAGGGGCTGATTTTTGCACTGCCCTTGAACGATCGGACTCTTTGCAGATGACTATGATTGATTTTGTTGGTAATATGCAGTTCTCATTACCCCATGATAGAGTTTTGCAGGGACTCCAAATGCTGCCCATGCAGTTGGGATCCTATTTGTCCCCTGTTCCCTTCCCTTGGGTGCTGGCTGTGTTTATCTATGGTTCTGGCAGATCAGGAAAGGAATCTATAGCATGGCAGGAGCAGGGAATCTGGAGGCATTTTGTTGCTCTCCATCATGGTTCTGCTCAGGGGGCTGGGTTGGTGGCTGCCATTGCAGCTTTGCAACATCTTTACAATCAGCCACTTAGTTTAGTAGCTGACTCTGCCTACCTAGTTGGAGTCTTACAGGTAATTCAAGATGCATCTATCCATGAGGGAAATGATTTTCTTTTATTTGAAATGTTTGGACATTTACAAAAACTTATTCAAAAAAGACATCATTATTTCTATGTAATTCACATGCATTTTCGTTCTGGTCTTCCTGGCCCTTTATCAATTGAAAATGATATGGATGATCACTTTGTTATGTATAAAAATGTTTTACAGAAAGCTATTAATTCTCATCAGTTTTTTCATCAGGGTGCACAAACTCTGGCTAACATGCATCAGATCTCTTACAGGCAAGCTCAAGATATTGTTCCTGCTTTTCCCGATTGTCAGAGGTTTTCTAAATCTAATTTCCCTGGAGGAATTAATCCTCGAGAAATAAAAGGTAATGAAATTTGGCAAGTGGAAGTCACTCTTAAATATTTACATGTTACTGTTGATACTTACTCTGGTCTTATTCTTGCCACTGCCCAAACAGGAGAAACTGCTAAATATGTTTTTAAAAAACATTGTCTTTCTGCCTTTGCTGCCATGGGGATTCCAAATCAAATTAAAATGGATAATGGACCGGCATACACCTCCAAAGTCTTTCAAGTATTCTGTGACAACTGGAACATTAAATATGTTGCAGGAATCCCATTTAACCCCACTGGCCAGGCAATTGTTGAAAGAACTAATGACCTTACTAAATCTCAAATAAGTAAACAAAAGAGGTAATATAGATATAGGACTGGCCCCTCATGAACAGGTCTTCAAAGCTCTGTTTACACTAAATTTTTTAAATTGTAACTCTCAAAAATTAATGGCCACCTCGTGACACTCTATACCTCCTAAAAAGAGACCTAGACCCTTGGTTTTATACTGCCATCTGCCGATGGGACCACAATGGTTGAAATCTGCTGAATTGTTAACACGGGGGAGAGGGTATGTGTCTGTTCTCTCACCCACAGGCCCGCCATGGATTCCTGCTAATAAGGCTGTTAAACCTTATGGGAAACCCAAAACCAGACGAGGAATTGAACTTGATTCCAAAATCTCAACACCTGGTCATCACACCTCAATCCATCTCACCGGGGATGGTACACATCAGACCACCAGTGATAAAAATATTGACAACAAGCTCCAAAACGACCTGGGGTAAATTAAAAAACTTCAACAAATAGCTTTCAGTAGCTCAGCTCTTAACCTCAGTAACTCTTTTAAGAAACAAAGACTAACCTAAACTCTGCCTGTTTAACTACATGGTCTCAAATTTTCTGGCATCCTAAACAGACTTCTAAATTCTCTCCTAGTCTCATCCATGTATTTCTTCACAAAATCCTATGGTAGAATTCTATGCTATTTTCTTAAAAGGAAGAGAGTCTTCTCTGCATCCTCTTGAAAAGGCTTGCATACTTTGCTTTACTATGTAAATTTGTTATCTTGCTTTTTTTAAGGCAAGGTGAGGTCTCACCAATAAGTCTTTTTGAAAAAACACAATCTAAACCTGACTGTCCTTTTTGCTAGTGAGCTTTTTTTTACATCTTGAGCAAAATCTGTAAGATCCTTGTTTGTTGTTTATGTCTGCATATATGCATGTGTAACCTGTATGTTATGTCTATATGTTCGTGTCTGTATGCGTAATCATTTTATGTGCAAGGTACCAAATTGGCTTATAATTAATGCATGCTCATTAAATAAGTATACATTTCAAGTTCACGTGACTTAAATTTTCTAAAGTTTTGATAAGTAAATTTTCAAAATTTGATTTAAACCTTTTACCCAAATTTGTCTATAGGTCAATATGTCTCCTTGTTATCTCAGCTCTGCCTCCTGGCCATGCTGGGAGAAATGATATCTTTTAGACAATGCCATGTGGAAACTTGGGACCTGAAATGGCTAGCGAAAAGAAACCTATGCCAAATATCGCATAGGCCCTAGTTAGCGTTGACTGATAAGGGTATAGATCTAATACACCAAGTTCTTGGCTGGGAAATCATAAATATGTGTTTGGTAAATATAGATAAAACTCAAACTGGGCTTTGTATAATTTGCTCTGATAGTTGGACACCTATTTACTAACCTGAATGTATAAAAATGTTCTTATCAACACACATTGTTGCCTGGGTTTACTAACCAAACAGAACTATATTTGTCTTTGCTAGAGGCTTTTAAGTTGTAAACCCCACCAAAACCAAAAAACCTAAATACAAAAAAAAAACATACCCTTTTTATATATAATTTTTAGACAAATTAGGCCAATTTAACATTGATAAAAAAAGAAACAAGTATGTAAAAAGGAGGTGATTTAAAGAAGGCTATGGATGTGGGGATATGGCTATGGCTGGAGGGGCTAGAGAGAAAGAAAAATAATTTTTATGTAAGAAAGCATCTGGTACAGTGTATTTTTGTCCTAGAGTAAAATGAGTAGCTATTTAGAAAGTAGGAAGTATAGGACAAAAAACAGAATGTCTGAGTAAGTCTTGATAATGGTTTATATAGATAAGTTTGTTAAAAAGGGTTTTACAGTATGTAGGGCCCCATAAAACCCCAAAGGAGACATTCCCTAAAACATGGCACCTTTCTGGCTTCTCTTCCGGGTCCTAACATTCCTGCCGGCGCCAAAGTATGGCCTATCAAAATCATCACCCGCCCTTCCAAACAATCAGCCACCACCCCGCGTACTAACCACCCTTTCCCAGAACTCAGCTCTCTATAAATGTATGCTTCACCCTCAAATAAAGCGGAACTTCTCCGGTGAACTGTCAGCTCGGGTCCTGTCGTTCTTTCATTAGTGCCAAAACCTGGGAGGAGCTCACCCCTTACCCGAGGGGACTCCTTCTCGGACCTCCTTCACTCTCTCAGCAGTTCCCGCTGCTGGCGCTTCGCCCTCGTCCATTTTCTCCTACGCTGGCTTTCCGCACCCACCACCAGCTCATCCAAACGTAAGTCTCCCTTTAGAGGTGCCATTTTAAACTAGGACTACCCCTCCGGCATCCAGCCCTAACAGGGGCAGTATGCCCCACTATGGCCTTCAGGGCCTCAGTGGACTCCTAAATACTCCCTTGTCACACCAGACCATCTACATTCTACTCCTCTCCTAACCCAGAGTTAAAGGTGATCCTTGCAGGGCGAAGCTCCCATTCTCTCGCTTTCTCTTTCAATTTACTCTTTCTGTTTTTCTGAGCCCAGGGCTCCCGAAAATCCCAGCACCGGGTTCCTTCGAGCCTCCGGGCACTCACCCT
>NW_007728862.1:0-297 GCF_000696425.1 Galeopterus variegatus | reverse complement strand
CATATCCCTCACATCAAGCTAGGGGTAATATCCCCGCAGCAGACTGGCAAATTGACTTCACGCACATGCCTCCTGTTAAGCGTCAACAATACCTCCTAGTAATAGTAGACTCCTTCTCTGGGTGGATAGAGGCCTTCGCCACCGTTAACAAACAGGCCACCACTGTGGCCTCCATACTCCTCACCCAAATTATCCCGAGATTTGGAATGCCCTCTTCCATACAAACAGACAACAGCCTGGAGTTCACTGCTCAAATAACACAAAATTTATCTCGAGCTCTCTCCCTCCCTTGGCATC
>NW_007728861.1:266414-274492 GCF_000696425.1 Galeopterus variegatus | reverse complement strand
TAATGACTTGGCAGTTTTGAGTAGTGCTGCAATGGACAAGGGAACACAGACATCTCTTCGACAAACTATTTTCAAATATTCTGGGTAAATATAGAGCAGTGGGGTTGCTGAATCATATTACATTTCCATTTTCATTTTTTTTGAGGAATATATATCTGCACATTTTTTCCATACTGGCTGTACTAATTTACATCCCTCCAATAGTGCTCAAGGATTCCCTCTGAGTGATGGATATATTAATTAGCTTGATTTCATTATTCCACATTGTATTTAGAAATCATAACATAACTTTGTACCACATACATTTATACAATTATAAATTGTCACCTTACAATAGAAAACAAATTATTTTTTTTAATAAAGGAATTTTGAGAGGGTTTAGGTAAATGGACTTCTGACCTTTCTTTGCATTCAAATCTTGAAGGAGGGTTATTAGAAGCATTGATCCTAGGGGGAGCAGCTGAAATCAGAACAGAGCATGTGCTCTTGATATGCCCAATTCCTGAGTCTCTCTGAAGTATTTTCTATTTTATTTGCAAGTGGTTTTCAGGCGTGTGTTCAAATTTTAAGTGCATTGAATTACATATTCCAAAAGAAAATAAATGTCGTATTTTTTTATTTATGTCCAACAGATATCCTACCATGTGTTTCTAATAATGCACATACACCTTTATATCTGGAGAATTAATTCATACAAAATCATCAGGTTTCAGTTTTTTTTAAACCTAAAAATATTTGACCATGATCCAGTTATCCAATCAGTCAAGCCTTGAAGTAAACATTTTATTATTCTTATTTATAGATAAGAAAACCAAAGCTTGTAGTAAAATCAATAACTTATTTAATATCACCAAGATTGTGAGTTGCATGAGGATTTGACCAGAATCTCACACATTCCTTCCTATTTACAATGCTACCACACCACCCCAACCTACCAACATTTGCACTACTGCAAGAACTTCTTGAAAGTTCTTTTCTATCATTCTCCCAACACTATTCCATATAACATCCAAAAAGTATTTTGTTTATTAAAAATTCTAACAGTGTTCAATTGTATTCAAAGTATAATTCAAGCCTACAAGCCTACAAGGCAATACCTAATTCGGCTTTTGCCTATCTAGGTTCCATCTCTTTCCACCTCTCCCCGTCCCCCACCACCCCGATACCCACCTTCCTTACAGACCTTCTCTTACTTCACAACAGCCTTTTGCTGTTTCCTTTTGAAATTGCCTCCCACGAGATCTTCATGTGGCAATGGCATTCTCATTTCTTAACAGCCACTTAAATGGTTCTCCTGACCATGACCACTCTATCTCACATAGTCCTCAATCCTTATCAGTCTGTATACAATTAGTTTAGTTTCTTCAAAACATAACATTACTCATTAATTCGACATTATTAACTGAGTACCCATAGTGCCTGGCACTCTTCTAGATATTGGGGATATAGTGGTAAATAAAATAGAACAAAAAAATAGAATGTACATTCTTGTTGCGTTAGATAGGCAATAGATGAATAAATAAGTAAAATCAATACTATGGGGCCGGCCCGGTGGCGCACTGCTAAGGTGCGCCGCTTGGGAGTGTGCCGGCGCTCCCGCCGAGGGTTCGGATCCCACATGCAGACCGGTTCCCACTCACTGGCTGAGCGAGGTGCGGGCGTGACACTGAGGGTTGCGATCTGTTGCCAGACACAAAAAAAGACAAAAAAAAAAAAAAAAATCAATACTATGTTTGCATGATAAGTGTTATATAGAAAAAATATAGCAGGAGGGTGATAAAGGGTTTTGGCTGTAGGAACAGTGTTATAGTTTTAAATAGATGCTCAGGAAAAGTCTCTTTGAGAAGATGGGATTTGGGCCAAGACCTGAAGGCACAGAGGAAGTGAGCTATGCTTACATCTGCAGGAAGAAAATTCTAGTACATACTTTGACATTCCTGAAATATACCAGTATTAGTTTTCTCTCTACACTAGCCTCTAATTCCATGAAATCAGGTCCTTATCTGGTGCTGTATTCTTAGAGCCTAGATTAGAATCCACCATATTAGATACATTTTAGTATATAACAATTTTCTTGTTTGTTTCCAGTGCATTTATCAATGGGAAAATACTTTTTTTTTTTTTTTTTTTAACACAGTAGCATATTGATTATTGTCTTCAGGAAAATGCTGCCTAAATTCTCTTCATGGCCTAATTGACGTCTTACATGTGTGTTCTTACTACATTTCTTTATTCATATTATTGTACACTTGAATGCATTCAAATTTCTCTTCCACTTTTCTAACCACATCTCCTCCCTTGCAAGATCTTTCTAGTTTATAGTCATTAAGGTGATATTTTCCCACATGTCCAGAAGTTTAGCTTTATTTTCAAAATTATGATCACACTGTGTGTTTTCTTGCTGCACCATTTATATAAATATTAAATGTGACTAGTCACAACAAATATCTCTATTCTGAGGCTTGCCCATCTATTCTCACCTTTTGTCTCTGGTTTCCACACTTCATTCAATTCTTAATATTACTGGTGTTTCCCAAATACACTTATTTACTCCCTCATAGCCTCCTCTCTTCCACTTTAGCCTTCCTTTTGATTATTCTTTTTCCAGAAAGTATTCTGAATCCAACTATACTGAAATTCTGATTGTCAAAATAAACTTGTTTCAGAATGATTTCTACATTTATATGGTAAAAGCCTATAATCTTTAATCTGATTGAGGAGACACTTGAACATCATCAAGAATACAAAGAATTCTAAATAATTATGTTGAATTTCATCTTCCTCTTCTTTTTTAATCTTTGTAATGGCATTTCCTAGACATAGTTTTCCAAAAATTTCCATTTTTTCCTTCATAAAGGTAGCTATGCCTTACATCAGTAAACTATTTGCATTTGCTGGATCTAAATATGCTTTGGTTACAAAAAGGAGTTGGACAACTCAATTCATAATATTTACATAAACCTGGCAAGAAGCCAAATTTCCCATTTTCGCCTTCAGTGAGGAAGTGCCTCGCTTGCAGAGATCTGGTGGAGATACAGCAAGTAGCTGGCAGAGCAAGCAGTCTGCTGGGTGTCTTTAAGTTACCTGCAGAGCACGCAGTCTGGATAGCTCTCCCAGCCTCCTGTGCATATATTACAGATGCAGCTTCACATGCTTCCTAGAGTCCTCAGGAGTGTTTGAAACTCAGAGGCTTGGCAAAGGCATGCTCATCTGATGCTTTCTTATTTAATCTTGCCGAAAGGGGTGATTCTTTGAAAGTGTGAAAATACCTTACCAAGCTACATCAACAGATGTATAGTAACTGAAACTCATTTTAAATACCTAAGGGGATTCATTCTCCTGACATATATTTAACTCCCATTATGATTAATGGAAGCATTACTTGATTTACAACATGCTCCTGCCTTTAGATGGCTAATGTCTGCAGAGGAAAGAACCATCAGCAAAATTATGAACTCTATTCATGGTTCAACTATCACAGAAAATAATTTCTTAGCTTACATTAGACCCCATGACTTGATTATAAGTATCACTATATCCACCAATATTGACAGAACCTCAGGTTTTATACTGCAATAAATGTTTAAAAAAATTCTGACTAATTAGGAATGTTCAACACAAAATTATTCACTGTCAAATACTAATGACTGCAATAAAAGAAGAAAATTTTAGCTAAAACAAACAAATGATTAAGCTCAGCAACACAATTAATGGCTTTACTAATTTGTCTTCCCTTCGTTCCACATTAACTTTTATATGAACTTTAGCAGGAATATAGCTATCTAATTCCTTATATGAATAACATGTACTGTCATTTAGCATTTATTAAAATATATCATATATAAATTATCCAGATATCAGGAATTGGTTTGGTAAGTATTAATTATGATCATGATGAAGATACCATGAAATCATATATTAATGTCTTACAAAATTTACATGGCTTAAAGTAGTAAATCATATTTCTATATTTTATAATTTCTATTCTCTCTGCTACTTGGACCATCCTGGTTTATTTATAAGAACAAATGTAATTAAAGGCTCAATGTAAACTTTAGTTTTGTTGAATTTTTAAAGTGTTAATCAGATTATAATTTATCATTGTGTAGTCCAGTCAAAATACTGCCAATTTTTTTCTATACTTTTATGCAAGATTTTTCTTTCTTTTTTTTTTACATATTATTGGCTACAAACTTACCAGAAAACCTCTATCTGAGAACTGAATTGAAAAGTGTAGGATTGAAGCTATCCTTGTATACATTCTAAATTCAGTATGCCAGTTTAATCTTGTGACTAGATGTAAATAAAACCAACAGTGATGGTTCAAAAATGTTGTGCTTATAATGATCAATTAATCTTTGTCCAATCCTTGATATGCTAATTTAATATCAAAACAATTAGATATTCTAAATTAGTGATAACCCAAATAATCTACTCTGACCAGGTCAGCTTTGGGAGATGTAGAGTAAGTCAGCCATTATTGTGACAGAAAACCAGAAAATAACCAAGAATACTTCTTATTACACCTATTCTAAATCCCTGTATGTAGGATTGTAACCTAGTAATAGTCCCAAATCTACATGTCATGGACTACCAATAGAAAGCCTGATGAAGTAGTTAGGCAGGGCTGTCTTTCTCTCTCTCTTCTTGGACCCTCCCACCTTGTTGTGAATATAAAATGTTAGAAAACATTTTTTAGAGCTACTTGATCTATGTGTCTCCCTGATGGTAATCACCATATTGGTTCAATAAATCTTTGCTATATGTATTTGATCTCACTTTCTGTTTAGGTCAACATCAGTGTTTTTAGAATGCAAGCTTCAAAAGGACAAAAATGCCCATACTAATTTAAAGCTTCTAATTGTTCTGATGGATCTGGCACAGTCACCAAGAATGATTGTGCACATTATACATCGCACAGCTTAGGAGAGGGGTTGAGCATTTATATAGTCGTCTATGTAAATAGTACCTTCAGGAGTTGTGCAGTACACAACACACATAGCTGTATTCAGTGAAACTGACTTTTGTTCTATTTCTACATTATGTAAACAATAGGCAAAAAACTCCAAGGTCTTCATCACTTTATGCTGCTAAATGGATACACCAAGTGATTCCAAAAACTGAAATACATTCTTCCTTAGCTAAATGTATAAAGAATTTATGGTAACTTACCCTCAGTTTATTTCCAGATGTCTCAGAAATACTCAAAAGACTTGCTATACTGAATCTCCTTTCCTAATAACTTTGTGGTTAAAATGAAACGTAAAAAGGCATAAGGAACAGAAATAGAGACGCTAGATAATCTGTGCTAAATACTTAACATTAGGAGCTACTGCCATTTTCTTAAATTGATATCAACTGGTAATCAATAAGATTTTCTGGCAGGTGTTGACTCACATGTTTATTCCAAATCCGATTGGTAGTCTGCAGAGAGTTTATAGAAATAAATGCTTCACTAAACTCACATCTTAAAAGCTGTGACTCGGTATGGGATTGAGTCAATTTACCATGCAATGCCATATAAAGTGTATTCACCTGGAAAAGACATTTTTTTTTTGCTATGTATTTTGCTGTGTCATTTGAAGAGGCACACAAACTTCTGTTTGAATATTTATTTTTTCAGCTCATTAACCTTAATAGATCATTTGTTACCTTTACTGGAATTGTCTTAATAATGCATCATTTGTAAGAAAGAGAAACCCATACAAGCTTGCTCAAATTAAAAAGTATTTTTTTTTTAAAGATAGAAATTCTACAGCAGTTAAAACTGAGCTTATTCAGAAGTGGAAAGTTACCAGCTAGCAACTCTGGATCTGGAGGCTAATGGATTCTGAACTCATTTTCACTGGGTATTTCTGTTTTTGTCTCCTCTTGCTGAAAGGATGCATTTGCTTAAGACAACTTGTTCAAGAACTCATTTCACGATGACACTGTCTCCTGCCCATATTCCACTAGATCTTACTGGAGCAACATCTAACCATCTGGCCTTTTATGTCCTTAATGCAAATTTCCTGGAAACAGAATATGATCAATTCTCTTTAGACAATGATTATGTTTCTCTCTCATCACATCCAACCCTAATTAGCTGTAGTCATGAGAACAAAAATATATATTATAACTACAGCCATCTAAATCCATCATGTCTGCAGGTACTATGAGTGTGGAGCAATTCCAAAGAAACAGGTATGATACTGTCAAGAACACATGGGTTGGAAATGTTCATTTGTGCTAGGAGGCTGACTACATCAGCAGATGCTCTTGTTCTCTGTCTTCCCATTGGGTTCAGACAATAGATTGATCCAACAGGTGACCAAGGAAAGAAGAGTGATATTGGGTTTTTTAATTCTATTTTCTTTGTTGAATCATCTTGAGCTGAGTGTTGAAGGCACAAATTAGATTGCATGGAGTTGAAGAATAAGAGAGTAGAATCAACCATTACTGATTATTTTGTAGTTTGACTGGGAAAGGAAGAATGGAGACAATTTGGTAGTTGAATGTGCCGTAGGGTTGAGGCTGATTCTTTCCTCTTTTGTTGGTTAGAAAATGAACAGTGAAGACATGTTTCTATGTGGAAGTGAATGATCTGGAAGAGAAGAGACAGGACATAATTGATAGAGCAAAATTATTGAGAAAGGAATCTGCAATGCATCTTGCGCATAGTTGAAGGGATGAGACTTGGATGGGAAAAGAAATGCCTCTCTACCTGAATCCACAGAGGGAATCAAATCAGGATGAATGAATCTAACTTGGAATTAAATTTAAGTGTTTATTGAATTGAATGATGTTTCCAGTTTGTAGCTGAAGATAATTTTGATGAATTTGAAAAATGTTTATGGATTTACAAACCTTATTCTTATGAGTGAGACAGTTATTGCTGCTACTCAAGTAGGCTATAGGTAAGAATTTTTAGCAGCAGTAACTTGGTCAAGTTGAGCTACAATTCTGAACTATATACTTTTGAGTTATAGGCAATTCTGGGCACACATGAGGAACTAAAGGGATAGATGAAACAGCCATTTTGTGGAAATCTGAAGATTCACATGGGAGGCAACATATTTTAAGAGAATGAACTAAACAAAATGAATTTGACCTAATAAGAAAGTCTAGGGTGTTAGCTCTTAATAGAACAAGATGATATTCACTTGTTTTTGCCTGTAGTCTCCAGGCCCATACCTACATGTTAGAGAGACAAAAGACTGGAGGTACCATGTCAATGGATTCTGTGACACCACAGCATCCAATCAGCACCGTAGTCTCTCCTCTCTAATCATGCACCCATAATCAGAGATATATGTTCATTCTGATTCCTTGAAAGTTGGTGTGAAGTTTCACAGCTTTAAGTCATTGGGAGAGAATTTCTGAATTGGACCTGGCATTGACAGCCTGCAAGGGAGATGAAGTCTTGGGGAAAGTCTACGATATCTTCATTCCCTGGGAGAGAAGCAGTGGGACACTAATCTTACTGGTGGAGCAGGAGAATGCCCCCAGAGACCTCAGATGCCTGATAGGACAGAGGGAGAATCTAGGGCAGCATAGAGTAATAGCAGTACCTGTTAGAGTAGCACACGTCTTGGGCTCATTGAGCACATGTAGGACATCTTCTCAGAATTCTCAGAAATAATTCACAGGAGATTTTGTAGGGGCTCAAGGATCAAAAGGTGAAATTAATAAGCCCAAAAAACAGCAAAACACAGGATATTCTAGAAATGTTCCTTTCAGGTCCTTAGCATATCATTTAATTATAATAAAGTACTTCATGTTCAGAATGTGATAGTGTATTTCAGTAAGTGGTTTATTTAATGCATGGGAGTGAAGCAAACACATGGGGGTCTTCTAATTCTGAATCACCAACACTCTCCAAGATAGCAAATATAAGTAGCTAAGCTTATGATTTTCATTATACACACTTGGAAATTGCTATTTACAGCCACAGCTGTTAGTATTAACAGAGCCACTACCCGCAATAGTAAACTGTGCTTTTTCTTTGTTATTACTTGAAATATAAATTTCATTTTCACACACATAAATACATGTATATGTTCTTGCATTCCACATAGATTCTTTTGTACTCACTAACA
>NW_007728861.1:263806-266041 GCF_000696425.1 Galeopterus variegatus | reverse complement strand
TAATAAAGTACTTCATGTTCAGAATGTGATAGTGTATTTCAGTAAGTGGTTTATTTAATGCGTGGGAGTGAAGCAAACACGTGGGGGTCTTCTAATTCTGAATCACCAACACTCTCCAAGATAGCAAATATAAGTACCTAAGCTTATGATTTTCATTATACACACTTGGAAATTGCTATTTACAGCCACAGCTGTTAGTATTAACAGAGCCACTACCCGTAATAGTAAACTGTGCTTTTTCTTTGTTATTACTTGAAATATAAATTTCATTTTCCCACACATAAATACATGTATATGTTCTTGCATTCCACATAGATTCTTTTGTACTCACTAACACAAGTAACACATAGTACTAAAAAAGCTTGAAATCAATATTGAGACACTAGAGTTTTTAAATGATAATAGCAGCCTAGTTAATTCTAAATTTCCTTTTGTAAGGGTTTTGGGAAAAAACACAAATATCCATAATCAATGTAGCTGATTAAAATTCTACTAAATTCATTCCTATTGCTACCTCTAGGCTGCTTGCTGGGTTTTTTTTTGTTGTTGTTGTTGTTTTGTTTTTTTGTTTTTTTTTGAAAGAATGCTACTTTCTGCTTGTTCAGAGGCTAAGGCGTCTTTGTCCTAATATAGTCCTACTCAGTGCAAAGACAGAATGAGAGAGGGTAAAAGCTGATGCAGACCTCGCAAGATTGTCTAAAGGTAACAATAATGGCTTTAATGAGCCATTCAGATATTGCTTACACTGCAGTCAAAGACTCTACAGACTGGTGAAAAAAAAATGCTCAGAGTGTGGGCTCCTGGAGAAATAAGCTAAGATTGGGTGATTAGTGGAGAGGAAAGAAAAATGTTTTCTAGTGGAGAACCAGATTAAGTTGCTGAGACTACAGCTACAGCATCTATCCAAGTTCATGCATGTGATAAGTGACTGTCCCTAGGATGAAAGGTTCATGTGGGATAAGAAACCCCAAATATCCAAGCTCTTTGACTTCCTCTATCTCCCTATGGGTAGTGAATTTCCCAAGCTACAATTCCCTAATTCTTCAATGAGTACTGCACTCCCCTGTTCTTCCAGGAATGAGACTTAAGATCCACAAGCAAATTCCAATATTCTCCACCATCAACTTACATGGGAAGAGCCCAGCTAAAAACAAGCAGCTAAAAATAATAAAAATGAGGGCAAGAAAATATATTTATTTGATTTCAGAATTTTTAGAATTTGGATGAAATCATGTAGTTGTCAATAAGTAATGAGCATTGTTACATGTGTGTGTGTTTGCTTTTTTTTAAAAAAAAAAACACTTTAATTGTGGGACTAAATAGGTCTTCATTTATTTACTAATTTTTCTTTTTTTATCAATTAGGATGCCTTTTTGCAAATAAGAAAAAAATCCATCTTGCTTTAATAAAAGATATTTATTGGCATAAGTAATAGAATTGGTCATAAAATATTGTGAACTTCAGTATGGTTTCATCAGGTTGTTCTCATTGTCACCAAGGTTCTGGATCTGTTCCTCTGTTATTTTTTATGTCCTGATTGATGGATATATTGCTTTCATTTATAAGCTGGATTTATTATGTCGGCAAATATGATTACAGCATTTCACTTTCCAAATCAACTCCATGGAGATGAATAAAACCTGTTTTCGTCAAGGCAAACCAAGCTAAATTCTGAGGTTCACCCTCGTTGAGTCTTAGGTCGCTTGCCTACTCCTTAATGTGACCTGTGGGATAAAACAAGCTAGTTCTTGTAGTCTAGTCCTCATTCTCAATTTTTGGTCTTTGGGTGGACTCTGGCTCTCAATCATGGCTCCTTAAATAAACATGGGAGCCATTTGATGGTAGAGATGAATGCTGAGGAAGAAGCCCAAAATGCTCAATTTGTTTTATTTGCTTTTCTTATAAATTGTACATGATTTTTAAAAACTGTTTATCCTGTGTATGTCTTTGCCTTCAACATGAAATACCTAAATTAACTGGTCATACAAAGGTTCAGTTCCTCTAGTAATTTTTTTTTCTCTATGCCCTAAGTAATGGAATTAACCTTCCATCAATACATTTCATAAATCTTTTGCTCTTGTAGAAAGTTGTCTAAAATATTTAGACTTTGCTGAATTACTATCCAGCTCTCAAACTCTGAAATGATAATATGTTCCTAGCAGAATCATTTTCTGCACTTATTTGATATTCCTATTGTCTTCTAATCTCCTTACATCAATTGCTATATTGTTTCTT
>NW_007728861.1:256956-263578 GCF_000696425.1 Galeopterus variegatus | reverse complement strand
CACTTATTTGATATTCCTATTGTCTTCTAATCTCCTTACATCAATTGCTATATTGTTTCTTACGATGTTCCTAAAACTGGAAGTTCATACAAGAAATTTTTTTAAAAATGAGGCAACTAGGAAATTCAACCAATTTGTTGAAACTTTTTATTTTTGATTCTCAGTAGTCTTACTGCATATTTTCTTTCACCCTTTGGAATTGAAACTATTTTCCTATTTCTATTCATTTTTTTTTTTTTTTTGTATTTGAGAAAGTATTACTGCAGGATTTTATTTTACTTATTCTAAAATTCATCCACTTTCATGCCCCACACTTTATACTAGAATCAATTTCTGTTGTTGTGAAAATACTGACAAATTCTATCACTGACCCCAAATCTGGCAGGTTAAAATTTAAGTAGTAATGATGTGGTATTAATGGAGCTTGTGAATATTAATTACTGAAAGATCCAAGGTGGCTTGGCCACATGGAACATATTGTTCCTACGCTATTCTGCAGCATATGGAAGGTTCACATTTGCATTTCAACCTAATCAAATATAATATTAATACATTCGGGAGGGGTCTAAATATTTTGAGTGCACTGTGACTCATTAAATTATGAATATGAATAATGGACTTGGCTATTTTACAAACTTAAATATAATCATAGCTTTGGATTTTTTTCTGGTTCTCATATAAACCCTTCTCTTGTGCCAGTCCTAAATGTAATTAATATATGTTTTTAATCACAAATGTGAATAAAATAGAGAAGAGAAATAATCACATGATACTAGGTTTTATCAAATCATTGTCTCCATATTTTGAAAAGTGGCATAACTAAGTTTGATTCAAAATATTTTTTCTTAATTAATATTTTTGCATTAAATATCTAGCAGTTTACAAACAAATAAAACCATGGCCAGCTATTCTTGATTTGTATTGTATGTATTAATAAGATTCGTATAGATGAAATCATATTATTTATCATTTAAAATATTGATAACAACTTTTACAAGAGAACTGTCATAAAGAAATATTTGTTTCTGACATTGGAGATGCTATAAATAGCAAGTGAAATACCTTACATTCAATCACATCATTACATTTTTTGACAGAATGTGTATTAAAACAATTGATGAGCACTCTGTCTATTAAGAAGTCCTGAAGTTCTATTGTAGTGAGTTATTCCTTGAAGACTAATATTGATCACCACTTGAAAGGGTTTAAAGTTCATTTTTTACTCACAGGGGAGACATCAAGAAAGCAATGACACATAGAACAAAAATTAGGGCCATTACTGCCTATAGTAAAGGAATAAACAGAAAATATACTTTTTTTTTAATTTCATAGTTTTTCTTTGGGTAAACAGGGTGAACAAATCAAGGAAAAATAGCTCAGAGTGTCTACCTAATACAATTTGAATAGGATGTGATGCATTGATTAGATCTCAGGAAACATCTCCATTAAGTTCGATATAACAGAACAAACTTAATCAGAAAACCAAAAATTCACTCTGAATATAATAGAAAAACCATATACATATATATATACACACACATATATACACATATATACACAATTGTGTAACTATAAATTGGAAACTTCTTTTGATTTAGGTGATAATTTTCTGCATGGTTAACAGGGTTAAAACAATGTAACTAAATATATAGCATTTGATTTCCACATTGGCCAAAGAGACTGGAGTCCAGGATTAAAAAAAAAAATTAATAATCAAATAATGCTAATAAAAATAAAAAAAAAAATATATAGCATTTGATTTCCACATTGGCCAAAGAGACTGGAGTCCAGGATTAAAAAAAAAATTAATAATCAAATAATGCTAATAAAAATTTAAAAAACCCCAACACACTTCTAAAAGCAGGTTCACAAGAGCTCAGTCAAATATGAGCATGGCCTCTGGGCTAGATAACTAAGTTCACTTGCCAACTTAATGACACCAAACATTTTACTTAATCTCAGTGGACTTTAGTTCCCCATCTAGCAAATGGACATTTTGATAGTATGATCTTCATAGTGTTGTGGAAGGGAGTCGCCAAAAGAAACGGAGTCACTCAGAGAGAGACGGAGAACAGAGATTTATTACGAGGGTGGTTCTCAGGGGAATTAGTATTCCAAAAACCTGAGAGCCCAGAACTCAGGGAGAACTAGCCTTAAATACTTTTCTTGCATAGGTAAGCAGCAAGCATTTCTATTGGCTCTGTCTGTAGTCAGGCAGAGTTACCTAACTAGGTTAGTGGCTTTGGGTAAGGGGCTGTGCAAGAACAGGAAGTGTGGTAGGTTTTGAGTAAGGGTCTTCTTTAGCACAAATTAAAAAGCAACTTTGTTTCTCGCCTACATAGGAAACTGCTGGCAGTTTGTGGTTTAGAACTAGCATAGGAAGGCTAAACATTGACAGGCTTGTAACCACAGAGCTAGAGTGCACAAATGCATTCAGCTGTTAACCCTTAACCCAACTCTAGATACTCTTACATGCAGGCAGATATTAGGTAACAAAATTAAAACAAAAGATAAAAACAAGGATTTAGACAAGGGAAGGACAAGGAATTCAGCCATTTCAGTAGAATTGTTCTTGATTCACTGAGAGTACTCAAAGCACTAAGTAGTATTCTTGGCTATGGAGGTAAGAAGGAAGTTTTGGGTTTTGGTAGTTTTTGCTCACAGCATTAACAGTTACACTAGCATTCAATTTTCTATCTTGTCTTCCAAATATTTAGAACTTGGAGAAAACATAGCTTTATTTTACTGTTATTTTATGTGCCTGATCTCTTTGATTTTAGTGGTAAAACACTGCTCAATTCTAAAAAGAGGTAGTTAAATTTAAAATAATATGATTGAGCAATAACCTATTTTTTCCTAAATGGGAGAAAAACATTGAGACAACTGACTCAAGCTGGTTTTCAACACCTGTCATGGACTGTGAAAGGTATATAATGTACATTTGAAACAAAATTACAAAAAAAACCTAATTATTTTTTGTACAATCCTCTTCTCCATATAGGCTACGTTGAACTTCTTCCCTGCTATTATGAAAGTATCTCAATAATGATGGGCTAACTGCTTGATTGGTATATCGAATGTTAGTTTTGAAATGCCAAGTAATTACATTCCGAGATGCATCACTAGGTCCAAGAAATGTGGAGACAGTAGCTATCCTGTTTCAAGATTGCTGTATGGAATGTGGCAATATGTAGGAAACCTTCTGATGATTTGGAAAAGAGGCTCAAAATAAAATCGATACTTAATAAATTTCAGTTTCACTTAAGAATTTCAATAGCCATTTCAATTAATTCTTATTTTTCGTAAGGATTTTTTAAAACAGCTTTCAAATTTAAAATTCTTGAAACAGAACCCGTTTTAAAACCAGTTAAAGTCAGACTCTAAGTGGCTCATCTGAAGTTCATAAAATATTGGGGAGCAGTGCACATTTTTATTCAAATTACATAATATTAATATCATTTTCATTCATAAATCTACTCTAAAGGATGTACAATAAAATTCTGTTTAATAAATATAAATGCCCAAAATGGTGCAAAGCTTCATTGAAAAATCCCATTGGAAATCAAGTCATTGTGTACTTGCAAAAGTATATTTTATATTCAAAATGTCAATTGTAAGAACGATCTTTCTTTCGCACAGTATGTTTGTGCTTTGGATATTTTTTATTTGCACACTAGAAATAGCATCGATTTTAAATAAGGAATCAGGTGCAATAACAGGTGCAATTCAATTTGATTCATTAATTCCTTTAGGTTTTTAGATATTTTTAAAAATTACAAAGTCAGATTCAAAATTTATTTTTATTATTGCATTATTTTTCTTCATCCAAATACATTGAATTTTCTCCATCCGAATTTGTTTGATTTAGAAAATGCTTCTAATGTATATGTGCTTAATATTATTGGAATTTTATTTTAAGAAAGGCATGAGCAAAATAACTGTGCTTAGCTCTTGTAGTGGATTAATAGAGCTTATAATAAATCAGAGTGGCTATAGATTTATAATTAGGGGTTGGAAAAATGTTACGGTTTGATAATAATAGAATGGGACTAGGAGTAAAGGTGAGTGGGCTCCACTCTCACAAAAGCTTAAGTCATATAACTAAACGATGCACTTTTCTTATCTGGAAAATATGGATAATGCTTTCCTGACTATTTCACAGAATTGTTATAAATACAAAGTCAACAAAATATTTGTGAAGCTGTTTGAAATCATACAAAGTGCTAGATAAGTGAAGGTGTTAAAATCTAGTTGGCTATGATTGGTCACAATCAGTCTGTGTATTGGCACAAAATACAAAACACCCAATTTTACGTCAGTCTCTGGATTCTTATGACCATTATCATCGACAACATGGATCTAACTTGTTGAATTTAGGATTGGCCTAATACGGTTACTACTTCCAAACATCTTTTATTTGCCCTCTGTACTTCATATGGAACATTCAGCCTGAATCTATTTCAGTTCATGTTAAAGTTTATCCTTAATTGTTTTCAGAAGCAAGGTGGTTGAAACTTTTCTAGAAGAAAACCTAAGGGGAGTTGAGTACTGCTGCACTCTTGGCAGTTCGCAAGCACATCTAATTTCAAATTTTAGGCGTGGATAAGAAAAAAGGATGTCAGGGAGATTCATAGTATAGTACTCAGTTTATCAAAGCAGGAAGACTATGATCACAGCATTTTGATACTTCATTTACTAAACAAGCAATTAATTATTGATATATTTAGGAAGTCACTTCAGCTCTGTTCTTTGAATTTTAAAACATAAATGTAGTTTTGAAGTGTGCAATGTGCTATTTGAAAAAGTCAGAATCGCAGTGGACTTAGCCCGGAACATCTGCTTTTCCTGCCAGTATCCCTACAGACATACCCTTTGGTCTTATTGTTTCAGATGGTAACAGGCCACGCATGAGTGTGCAATGTGCTATTTGAAAAAGTCAGAATCGCAGTGGACTTAGCCCGGAACATCTGCTCTTCCTGCCAGTATCCCTACAGACATACCCTTTGGTCTTATTGTTTCAGATGGTAACAGGCCACGCATGATAACGATATTTCTAAGATTAGCAAAACCACTCTCTTTGGAAATTTGGCTCCACCCATTCTCTTTAAATAATTCATTTAAATAAATTAAATTGAATGTATTTTTCAAGGGTATACTATGAGTTTAGGAATGCATTACTTAAACATTACTCAAGGTGTTCTCATATCTGCATTATAAAAGTGATGCCTTGATTAAATTTCACTAACTTTGAATGTTTAAACAAGGCCAACTTCAAACACCTGACAAGAAACAATATTTTTGTAATTTACTATTTGCATAGTTGTAACAAATGTCTAAAAAACCCAAATTGAACAGGATGTTACCTCTTTGGTAACATTTATAATTTGGTAACATAATAATTAAATACTGTCTGTGGTTATAACTTTAATATTTTAAAGCATTAATAAAAAGAAAAGTTTAGGCCATCATTAATTGCTAAAATAAGTAACATTCCTATGGCATTCATTTAGGCAAAGCAAGCTGAGATATGGACCAATTTATAAATTTACATATGAATGTTTTGACTATGTGCAGGTATAGCCTGCATCTTTACTACGTTTTGATAAGGATGTAACACATATTTTCCATGAATAACAATAATACATGTTATATGTCGAATGATATTGAACCTAATCTAACAGAGACTAAATTGTACCTTGCGGAGGAGAAAAAAAGGCTTTAGCACCTTAGGCAAATAAACTACCAGGTTTTCAGGGTTAATTTATTCATTAAATTTACATGCAAAATATACTGGAAAATGGATTCATTTACTTGGATGATTGAGGCCTCTAGCTCAAATTTTTCATTAACTATTCAGATAATTTAGGCAAGTTTTTTTTTTTCTTTTCTATCCTTGCATTGTCTTGGTAATTGCATCTTCGCTTGATTTTATGTGAGGAAAATAAAGTAGAAAAATTCCTCATAGTCTGCCAAGTATTTTTTTTTTTCTGTTATGCTTTTTGCTCACAATGATTTTTTGGTATCCTATCTGTGAAATTGAATAAGTGATAATCAGTTATCTGTTTCCTCCCAAAGCATGCACTGATGATTGATGCCGTAGGGAGATATCTATCTCCTTTGTATGTGTGTGTATACACACACACACACACACACATATATGCATGTACAGTATATACATGAATGTATGTACATAATATTACATGTATACATGCATATGTATTCATATATATATAAATTTTAGCAAGTTCAAAGAATTTAATCTCTGTTGGATTTGACAATTCCACTGATGTCCCTATTCAGTGTATTAGCTAGTCATATAATCATCACCAAATGCATTGCACTGTGCACTTTGAGTGATCATTTGGTCATTGGGGGCAGTGATGATGTTTATACAAGCAGACTGGTGAGAAGCTGATAATGGGGCAGTTTATATGTACGGCTCTGGTTTGACAGTAAGCTATTGAAACAACAAGGAACTAAGTACCATGAAACCAGCAAGGTCCCCAGCAAGCCTCCTCAGGGAAGTGGGGGTGGACCTGACTGTGTTAAATAACCTGAAATTGTGTGTGTGTGTGTGTGTGTGTGTGTGTGAGAGAGAGAGAGAGAGAGACAGACAGAGAGA
>NW_007728861.1:254426-256372 GCF_000696425.1 Galeopterus variegatus | reverse complement strand
GAGAGAGAGAGAGAGAGAGACAGACAGAGAGAGAGAGAGAGTGGGAGCAATCCATTCCTCCTCCTCCCAGCCATTTGAAACTACTTCCAGTTTTTCAAAAGGCCTAGGCTTTCTCTTAGGCCTCTGTGAACCTGACTGTGATGTCTTCTCATTCTGGAAGGCCTTTGCCTCCCTTCTTCTCTTTCCTGGGATTGCTCAGATGCACCTCTTTTCTCTTTACAACTCCCAGACACTTTGAAGTTTTCACAGTCGTACAATATTTCTCTTTACAAATTCTAGTTGCTGTCACACTAAAGTTTTAGTCCCTCAATATCATCTTGTCTCTCTCCCCTCCTATAACCACATTTTAGAATTTTTTGAACCCTTTTTAAAGACTCAATCAACATCATACCTTATTGGTTTTTTTGTCCTCCTCACTGACAATTATATCTCTTCCTCTCTGCCTCTACCATTTATTCCCAAGCTGGCAATGTGGACCACCACTGTCCAATAGAACTTCCTGTGTTGATGTAGTTGTCTTATCTCTGCATCGTACAGTGAAAAGTTATTGTGCACTTGATGTGTGGCTAGTACAACTGAGAAACTGTGTGTGTAATTTTATTTAGTTTTAATTAGTGAAAATTTAAATTAAAACAGCCACAGTGGCTAGTGGCTGTTACATTGGACCATGCAGCTTTGGAACTTGCCATCACTATTAAATATACGAGATGTAAAATCACAATATAAGGTATTCTACTCTTGGCCCATCATGTCCAGCTCCCATAAGCTAACACTTTAACTTCAATATTTGTTTAGCCTCACCATGTATTCTAGCCCTTTACTCTACCTTTATGTGCTTCACAGCCTCACTCTCCTTTTTACCTAGTTTGTATTTCTTCATTCATTGTTATAATCACTCTCTTGCCCCATTTTCCTCTTGTCATACTCAACTGGCAAAACTACAACTCCTAACCCAAGTTATTGCAAATTTCACACCAGAAAATGAGTAATTAAATGGCCTGGAAGGAAAACAAAACAAAACAAAACACAGATATGCTGACCTGTCTCACTTTAAATTTAAGATCATGTATTTGTATACACTGTCAAAAAGTCTTCCTGTGCTTTTCTGGTTGTTCATGCTCCTACTCTAAAAAATGACCAGTTCCTACCATATATCCCTTCAGACATCAACATTCTCTTTCTCACTCTCAATGACGTTTGATGATATTACCTAATGTCTTGCTTGAGGAAATCAGATAAAAGTACTTCATCCTCTTACTACAAAATGTATCTCCTACCTGTCTTTATTCCCAGAATCTTGTTGAATGTCTTCCCTTTTTCTCAAAAATGAGTTCCGAATTTAGAGAGTTTTCACTTCCTGTTCTCTCTCCTCCCTGCCAATTGACCTGTATTTGGCTCCTTCCTTCCATTCAGGTTTATATTCAAAAAGCACTTCCTTAGTGAGGCCTTCATTGATCAGATTACACATGCCCTCCCTCCTATGAAGCCACTAATATCCATCCTAATTGTTCTGATGGGTTGTCTTTAGAATATGATAATCCTATGAAATTATCATGTCTATTGGTTTACTTGTCTGTTTTCCCTATGAGGCAAATTAACCTCTTTTTGAGTATGAGTGTAGAGGTAAAAATAACCCACAACCTTTTTGGTAAACAATAGCAGGTGCTTGGGACTTTCCGCTACCAGATGATTAGGACTTTCCATTGCTAGGGGTATGGGACTTTCCAAAGATCCCAAAATACACCCAGTTCCAGGAAGGGCCTAACCGCGAAAAGGGTGGGTGGGCCATTGGTCAATTCCCCCAGTTCCTCGCCTGAGTGCCAAAGATACCACCCCACTGAAGGACACCAATAAGATTAAAGGTTACCTCAGATGACCAATAAGCTGTGTACAACTCATCCTGTTACCAAAGTCTGCCTACCAAACTGTATAAAAAGTGCTTGTGT
>NW_007728861.1:251143-253714 GCF_000696425.1 Galeopterus variegatus | reverse complement strand
TTGCAACGATCTCTGTCTCCTGGTCTTTGTGAGATGAGCCTTCCCAACAAGTAAGATTCGCCTTCGGGCCAGTCTTACATGAGCATCATGTATCTTAGTCACTCTATCCTCAGCAACTGGAATAGTGCCTGGAATATTGTAGAGCTCTAAAAATATTTACTTAATGAACAAGTAAATGAGAAAAAGAAAATCATGAAGTTGTCCTTTTGTAGTCAGCCCAGCTATCATCACTTCTTAAATTCTTTCCTCTTCTCTAACCATATGCACATCTCCACAAAAAACATTCATCTGCTATCCTAATAGGAACCTATAGCACCTACTGATGCTTAAATATCTGTTTCCTTCACTTCTTCCTCGACTGTAAACTTGTGGGAAAATGTCTGAATACTATTATTCTTTTCTATCTGCTGTATCTAACACAACAGTGACTCATAGTAAGCACCTTATTGACACATTTGTCCTGAACTCTTAATTTTGGAAATCCTCAAGGTGTTATCCTGGGTTATTTTTCTTCTTGCTCTAATTCCCTTTCTCTGTTAATTCATACATACTGATGACTTCATTGCCATTGTTTAAAAAGAAATTTAAATTTTTTATCTATAGTATAGATGTATCCTTTGACCTTCATACCTACTGCTTACCTGATATCCCCTCACTAAACATACTCCTCCAGAATTTTCTATGGCAATAAATAATACCATTGGATATTGAACATCTCAGTAATGAGATCTTATTACTGACTCTTTCCTTTTTCTTACCATTATTAAGTCCTCATCAAGTCTTGACAATTCTACTTCCAAAATACATTGTGAAACTTTTCACTTTTCTTTACCTCCACTGCCATGCCTCTTGCCCTATTCTCATTTCTGGCCTGCATTTCTGTAATAAGCAAATTACCAGTCCTTACGGCCTACATTTTTTCTCCACACTACTGCTAGAATGATCTTTTAAAAATTGGCATCTGATTATATCACTTTACTACTGTCAATAATCCTTCAATGATTTCTTATTATTCTCTATATGAAGACCTGTATTTAATTGGTTAATCTGAGGTGAAACCTACCTACCTCTCCACACCACTCTCCTAAACGTTTTCTCTACCCTAGCATTAATAACTTCCCTTGCTGCCTCCATTCTTTGCACCTGCTCATGCATCCACTTGGAAGCGATCTTTATTCCTCATCTTATTAGTTGTCATCTCTTATTCACTTTTCAGGTCTCGAGATCGAATATTATTTTATAGAGAACATGTAGTCTTTATGAAGAACAAAGTATACTCCTGTATATTTGTATAGCTCCCTGTCTATGAATATCTGGATGAATCAGAATGATTATGGTAGATGGAAAGTGACCGGTTACAATGATAGTTTTTTCTTTATTTCTCATGTACTATGTCCTTACAATTCTAAAAAAAATGTGCAAACCTTCTTTTATTGTGTTCTCAAAATTACTATGTGAGTTAGGCACACTAGACATTATCTTCTCCATTCCACAGGTGAGGAATCTGAGATTCTGATTGCCAAATGCAAAGTGACAGAAGTATACTAGAAGCCAGTTGTTATGGCACTTAACCCCATAGTATTTCTTAGGTCAGGACAACCATGTTTTTTGGTACAATCATAATTTATATCTAAGCATATCAGGTTTTTGTCAGACCTCACAGTAACGTATGAAAATAACATTACTTGGAATTTATAGTATTATGTTTACAGAGTCTTGTTTTTAGTTAAATAGCATTGTTTTTACTTAACCTCACCCTACATTGTATTCTTGATGATTGTTCACACCTTTTATTAAAGAGAGGAAGGAAATATGTCTTAGGATTCTGGCTTCAAGCTATTGCAAGAACAAATTATTCTATGCTTACAATTTATGCTATGATAATAAACATTTTTTTTTAAAACATACGTCTTCTATTCAGTAAAGAATATTGTTTCGTTTTAGAAAATTATGACCAACAAGGATTTTAAAATAATTTTGCTGCCTATGACTCATGAATAAATTCTGTCTTCATTGTGGAAGGCACTATCTTTGCCCCATTATTAGATGAAATAAACCCAAGGACAAAGGAAATCAAGAGGTAATCCTTTTGGCAATCTTGTCATGCAGTTTCTGCAAAACATTCCCTGCAGTGCAGGATTGTTCAAAGCTTCACATGCTGGGTCTTGCTTGCTGTGAGAAAAAACTGGCTGCCTCTTGCTGAGAAAGATTTTCTGAAAAGAAAAAGGAACTGAGTGACTCGCTATATCTGTATGGCCCAAGGTCTCCGCAGGCCACAAGTCCATGTTTCAGTGATCCGTTGTATTTGTTTTACATCTTACACCCTGATTGGTTGAAAGTTCTTAGCTTTGAGAAAGGAGCATCTCATTTAATATTGCCTCTTTTTTCCAAGGAGCATATTTTCCTACATCAGCCCCTTATTTTTCACCCTTTCGCTTTCTCTCCCTTATCTCTATGTATCCTTAATCCCATTAGTACTTGATGTCAAAAAAGTGGCATTATAAACCAAAAAATGTACACAACTTCTGATATTTATAATACTAATAAAACACAAATAGTAAAGACTGTACA
>NW_007728861.1:248246-250434 GCF_000696425.1 Galeopterus variegatus | reverse complement strand
AAATGTACACAACTTCTGATATTTATAATACTAATAAAACACAAATAGTAAAGACTGTACAAAAATGTTCCAGCTTATGAGATTTTCACACTCATAGACAGTTATCAAAATTTACATGTTTTGGGGAGAAATCCTTGGCATTGGAGAGTGACCTTTTCCAATATTTCTCACTTTGAGAGCTGAAGATGTAGATCGATATAGAAAATGCGTTAGAAGAGAATGTTGCCAGAAAGAAGACAGAAATTTTGCTGTAAGTGTGAAACTGAAGTGTCTACTATATTATCAGAGGTTGGTTATCTCTTAGTCAATTGTCATTCATCCGTACACCTCAAGCAAATCTGTAGCAGTTGGGCATATTGTGCAAATAGCACAAAGAAGGTACACATTGGAAATCCAAAAAGTTATGCTTGTTTTAGTATATGGCTGTGATTTTAATAGCATATTGACTCCAAAAACATTCTACAAACATATAAAATTAAAAAGGGCAAACATCATTTTTTATACTACTCTTTGAAAAGAATTTCTCTTCTCATGGTATTATCAAGAATTATAACATATAGAATTATAAAGGCTCTCTAACATTTCATCTCTTTCTTTGTTTCTCAGACAACAAAACAGAGCTCAGAGTGTTCAAAGTTTTCCAAAAACAGTTAGCTCGTGTGAAAGGGACCTTAAATCACTTTGGGTTAGTGCCTTCTATAGAATATATCATATTTTGTTTATTTAATTTCCATATTAAGCTAAAGCAATAAATAAAGTGAAAACAATTTTCAAATGTAACTTTCAATAATAGGACTTAAATTTCTGCAGCTGAAATTATTCATCATAGTACGGGTACTACAAAATATTTCTTGAAATATTTATGAAAGTAAGAGTTATGTGTCTAATAAACAATTATTATCTTGATGTTTTTGTTTCTTCAAATTTAGGCTCAAAGCATTGATGTAAATCATAAATTAAAACAAATGACCAGTGTTCTATAGCACTGTAGGGTGACTATAATTAACAATTTAATGTATAGTTTCAATTAGCTAAAAGAGAGGATTTTGAATGTTCCCATCACAGAGAAATGAGAAATGTTTGGGGTAAAAGAAAAAAAGAAAAAAAAAAATCAGTGGTTGCCAGGGTTTCAGGGAGGAAGGAGGGAGGGAAAGACTAATAGGTAGAAAACAGAGGATTTTTAGATTTTTAGGGCAGGGACAGTATTCTGTATGATACCGTAATAGTGAATGCATGGCATTATGCATTTGGGAAAACCCATAGAACTCTGCATCACAAAGAGGGAACCCCTAATGTAAAATCAAGTTAATAATAACACATCAATATTCGTTCATAATTGTAACAAATATACCACACTAATGTAATGTGTTAGATATAGGAGAAACTGTACAGGGGTGTGTGTGTGGAGGGGGATGAGAAGTATTTGCACTTTTGCTAAATTTCTCTATAAACTTAAAATGCTTTAAAATTAAGTCTATTAAAAATGTTGTGATGAGAATTATGTTAAATGTATGGTCGGTATATCTACATTTAGTAATCTTTTAAGAATAACAAGTGCTTTATAAATATTTGTGATATAAACACATTTTGTGCAATCTCAGATATATTGTAGCTTCTGGAAACTTGTGGGGTCACTTAATACTTTGACTGTAACTCGTCCACAAAGTATGGTGAAAAAATTAAGCAATTGCAATAGAAAATCTTGTTTCCACAAAAATGTGGCTTCTTTGCTGCCTTTTCAGATAATAGCTTTTAATACTCATTTTATTTTTTAAATAATCTTATTTTTATTTGGAAATAATTTTAGATTTATAGAATAGTTGCAAAGATCATACAGATAATTTACATATATTCATCACCTAGTTTCCCCCAACATTAACATTTTGTGTAAGCTTGGTGCATTTCTCAAAACAAAAAAATTGACATTGGGAAATTACTATTAACTGTGGATGTCACCAATTTTTTCATGAAGACTTTTTCTTTTATAGGATTCCATCCAAGATACAGCATTGTATTTAGTTGTCATGACTCCTTAGTCTCCTTTGGGTCTGTGACAATTTCTCTGTCTTCGTTGTTAAATAATCTTGACAGCTTTGCAGAGAAGTAGTCAGGTGTGATGTAAAGTGTCCCTGAATTTTTATTTCTCTGACTTTTTTATGCTTAGATTGGAGTTACACGTTTTGGAGAA
>NW_007728861.1:246846-247887 GCF_000696425.1 Galeopterus variegatus | reverse complement strand
CTGGAAGGAGAAATGTCTAAGTAGATTATTTGGAATTCTTCTGTAAGGAAGATTTCTTCCCATTTTATTTTGTAAATTAAGAAGTAACAGTGGCACTAGTCTATATAATTTAAATTTCCTTTTATGATTCATATTTTCTAGTTTTAAACCTAACTGGTACATCTGTGGATGCTTTTTTTTTAAGAACCTGAAGTAAATGTTTGGGAATAAAGGAAACAGTTTATATTGTTTTTAAAATTTGTTTTCCTATATGGTCTAATAAATCCCAAATGCCAGAACAACCCTTTTTCTTATTCGGCTGGAAATCATGGTAGGAAGAACTTTTATATGTGTCTTGGTAGACCTAGAAAATAATTAGTTTTAATCATAGTAAATTGGATAAAGCATATCATTATATTTTCTTAAAAATACACATTTACTGGCTAAGAAATAGAGGTATGACACCGACAATAATATTTTGAGATGTAACCAAATGGTACTATTGCGTTTTGCATGCAGACAGATGGAATATAATAAATCAAAATTACAACTACATTCCATAATCAGAAAATATATTTTCTAAAAGCCTCAGCTTCAAAGGATTTGAGTTTATGCTTGGAAAGACTAAATAGCCTGCTTATTGTGACCTCAATAGGCAACAAGGGACATCAAGAGAAAATAGATCTGGTACACATATTGAACTAGGGCTATTAAGTGCCTTATAAGTAAGAAAACTTTAAAATCGATACAGATTTTTATGGAAAGTCAGTGAAGAGATTTTCAAATAAAGGGTAAAATGTTCAAACAGATGATTACCCATAAAGATGTGGCTGGCTGTATCTAACAAATAATATGTTTTGGAAAGAGCATGGCTCTACTACCCCATAAGTAGAAAGTCTGCATGATCTCAACTTTATGAAATATATTGCTAATATCACATTGCATACATTGCATCATCATAGGACAAGTTTCTCATGATGAGATAATGGATCAGAAAATACGTTGTACATGGTAAAATCCTCACAAATGTTAGTAATGATTATTAGAGCTATTATATAATAA
>NW_007728861.1:244656-246697 GCF_000696425.1 Galeopterus variegatus | reverse complement strand
CTAACAAATAATATGTTTTGGAAAGAGCATGGCTCTACTACCCCATAAGTAGAAAGTCTGCGTGATCTCAACTTTATGAAATATATTGCTAATATCACATTGCATACATTGCATCATAGGAAAAGTTTCTCATGATGAGATAATGGATCAGAAAATATGTTGTACATGGTAAAATCCTCACAAATGTTAGTAATGATTATTAGAGCTATTATATAATAATTTTCAATTTACTTCTTAGGGAAAGAGTCAATTTAATGACAATTTGTACATAGTAACACTGACATCACTGAACTATGATTTCATCTGTAAGTAAAATATTTAGATTTGAAGAGGACACAAATAAAAGATATCCAGTGTTCATGAAATGGAAAAATTATATTGTTATAATGTTCATATGACCCAAAGTGAGCTACAGATTCAATGTAATCCCTATCAAAATACCAATAACATTTTTCACAAAAATAGAAAAACAATCCTAAAATTTATATGGAACCATGCAAGACCTCAGAAAGCCAAAACAACCTTGAGGAAAAAAGCTGGAGAAATCATGCAACCTGACTTCCAAACATAATACACAGCAATCCTAACCAAAATATCATGGTACTGGCATAAAAGTAGACACATCGTCTAATAGAACAGAGTAGAGAGCCCAGAAATAAATTCACACAACCACAGACAACTGATCTTTGACAAGGGCACCAAGGACACACATTGGGGAAAGGGCAGTCTCCTCAATANATAAATGGGATTACATCAAACTAAAAAGCTTCTGCACAGCAAATCAGCAGAATGAAGAGACAAACTACAGAACGGGAGAAACATATTCACAAACTGTGCATTGACAAGAGTTTAATATCCAGAATATATAAGGAATTCAAACAACTCCATAGTAAAAAAGTTAAACTGATCACAAAAATGGTCAAAAGATCTGCATAGACATTACTCAAAAGAAGACATATAAATGGCATTGCCAATAGGTATATGAAAAATTGTCCAACATCACTAATCATCAGGAATGCAAATCAAAACCACAATTGGGTATTACCTCATCCCAATTAGAATGGCTACTAGCAATAAGACAAAAATGAACAAACGCTGGTGAGGGTACAGAGAAAGAGGAACTCATAAACTGTTGGTGCGAATGTAAAGTCAAACAGCCATTATGGAAAACAGTATGGAGGTTTCTCAAAAAATTAAAAATAGAACTACCTTATGATCTCACTACTGAGCATACATTCAAAGGAAATAAAATGGGTATATTGAGGACGTAGCTGCACTACCATGTTTATTGAAGCATGAAATCAACCTAAGTGTTCATCAATGGATGAATAGATAAAGGAAATGTGGTGTATATAGACAATGGAATACTATTCAGCCATAAAAATAATAAAATCCTGTCATTTGTGACAATATAGATGAGCCTAGAGGATATTACATTTATTGAAATAAGCCAAACATAGAAAAATACTGCACGATCTCACTCATGTGGAATCTAAAAATGTTGATCTCACAGAAGTAAAGAGAGGTTACCATAGGCTGGGGAGAGGAGGGGGAAGTGGTGACAGGGAAAGGTTGGTCAATGGGTATGAAGTTACAGTTAGATATAGGAGGAATAAGTTCTGGTGTTCTATTGCATAGTAGGGGTCTATAGTTCACAATAACGTATTGCATATTTCAAAATAGCTAGAAGAGAAGATTTGACTGTTTTCACCACAAATAAATGACAAGTATCTAAGCTGATGAATATGCTAATTGCCTAGATTTGATCATTACACAATGTATACATGTATGAAAACATCACATTGTGCCCCATAAATATGTATAATTATTATGTGTCAGTTAAAAACAAAATAAAACAAAAAAATTTGGCTTTGAGATATTTCATGTTTTTGTATTCTTCCCTCTTCAATAAGTTCATCTAGATGAGGGGCCGGCCCGGTGGCGCACTGCTACAGTGCACCACTTGGGAGCCCGGTGGCACTCCCACTGAGGGTTCGGATCCCACATACAGACCGGCCGCTCACTGGCTGAGCAAGGTGCA
>NW_007728861.1:243492-244338 GCF_000696425.1 Galeopterus variegatus | reverse complement strand
GTCCGGTGCGGGCGCGACACTGAGGGTTGCGATCCGTTGCCGGTCACGAAAAAAAAAAGACCAAAAGGAAAAAAAAAAAAAAAAAAAGTTCATCTAGATGGGACTATTATTTTCAACAACGAAATTATTCTTGGCTCATATAACTTTTAACTTCTCCATGTGTACTTAGCAAGGACATACCAGTTCACCTGTCACCTGTCTTTGTGCTTTTGACCAGAAGGAACAATTGACAGCAAATTAGGAAGTCTTTGCACTGAAAATTCCTCTTAACCCACCAAAATGTGCATAATCTCAACTTGAAACGGACAGGCATAAGAGACCCAAAAGTGACATGAGAATTTGACCCCCAACTATTGATTCTATCTATGAATTTCTCAAACTATCTGCTATTCTCTGTCCTCACTGCCACTCTAGTTCATACACCATCAGTTTGCCCTGTTTCCCTGTGTCCCTTGTGCCACCACTGGGTCCCTTTCTCTGTAGTGTGCTTTCTGCAAATCTATTCTGTAAGCTTCTGCCAGATTGATATTTCTGAAATATAATTGGTCATGCCACCCCTCTTCTTAAAATTCTTGAGTATTTTCCTATATCTCACATGATAAATTTCAAATAAATTATCATGGTCTGTGTGAGGCTTTCATGATCTGGACTTTGCTCATCTCTCCACACTTCCCTGATCCAGCCTTTGTGCACTTCTCATCATGAGCTCTGTCCAGTTTTCATCTTTCAGATATTGGTTTCCTAATCCTCTGGCTTACTGTCCTTTGTGCATGTTGCTTCTTCAATCTGGAACATTCTTACCCAGTCTTCTGATAGGCTTTTTCCGTACATGATAGTGGTTTGAGT
>NW_007728861.1:218493-242380 GCF_000696425.1 Galeopterus variegatus | reverse complement strand
TCTGGAACATTCTTACCCAGTCTTCTGATAGGCTTTTTCCGTACATGATAGTGGTTTGAGTGCTCTAAAGGCGTTACAATAGCCATTCTGTGCTTATCATATTATTGCACCTCTGAGCCCTTTTTTATCTGTTTTCTCTTCTGTTCTCCACCAGACTGAAAACTCCATGGTCAGGGGCTACACTCTTTATCATATTCTTAGTAACTAGTACAGTGGCCAATATACAGTAGCTAGTCATTGAATATTTGCTAAATACATGTCGAAGCTAAGTTTGCAAGCATATTTGCAGTAAATGATCTATTTCTGTTATATAGAGACATGAATTTGAAAAAGAGAACATTTCCAGGTATTTTCATGTTGTATATATTACTTCAATTTAATGATGTATGAGATTTATAAATAACTGTACTGTCTATATTTCAGAAAACTATAGATCATCTCCCATAAAAATTTCTATTAGTATTTTCTTAATTTCTTTATAAAGTTTCATGAGTTTTTAAAAAATTATCCTTTAGGTCTACACTTTTGTTTTTTATTGTAAAATAATTGATTATACATATCTGTGGGGTACAGAGTTAAATATCATTACCTGTGCAATATGTGATGCTCATATCAGGATAATTAGTATATTCAACATTATACAATGTAATCCTTCACTTCCTTTACCCTCCCCCTTTCCCTTTCCCGCCTCTGGTAATCTCAGCCTGAGAATCTAATCAAATTTTGATGAAATTTTTATTAATATCTATTGAGTGATGCTACAGATATGCAAAAGTAACTTCAATTAACTTTTTTATTAAAAACATTTTAAGTTGGGATTTTTTACACATAGATAATTCAAAGTGAATAAAACTAAAAGAAGCATGTTCACATAAATAGAATGTAAGGCATTCATTAAAGAGGCCAATTCAATAGAGATGCTGTTTTATTTGAGATGGGACAAAGGCACAAATCACAGCTGGTTATGGGCATTGCTCATGAGCATTGAAGCACAAGGAACCCTGCAGAAGGAGAGACAGTGATTGAACAATCACTGTGGTATTGTTGGGAAAACTTTATTTCGTGTAAACCAAAGTAACAGTAATTGAGCACGCTTAGAATGCAAGAGCTAAATCAGTAAATGGCACTTTTTACCAAATCTCTAACTTTTGTAGCTCTTCTAGGGCTGGGAGAGCTGTTACCACCTGGAATCATCAGAGTGGTTCACTTCCCACCAAATAGTCCTGCAAAGTGACTTAAAGAGAAAATTATCATTTGAATAACAATAGTTTAATAACCACTAACATCAATTTGGTACTAATAATATGACAAGCACTTTGCTAGTATTATCTTACTTGACTATTTAATAACTTCAAAGAGAAGTGATGTTATATTTTACATAAATATGCAAATACAGAAGTATAATTTCATGTATAAATTAACACAGCTAAAAAGTAGCAGGACAATAATTCAAAGTCATGTCCTTTTGGCTTTATAGCTCAAGATCTTAACCATGGAAAATAACACATTTCATCATCAGAAAAGGAAAGTGTAATGCTACCTTTATTTTTTTTTTTGGGGGGGGGAAGGCTCATTCATCTGAACAAATGACAAAAAAAATTATTTCTATATAATAAAATAGCCTATTCTGCTTCCAAATATGGACCTAGGGTTGGGGAATTTCATTTTCAAGTTAGATGATGTTTTGTCCTCAGGAGCTCTCTAAAGGTGGTTTTGACATTTAAAAGTGATGTGAAGGTGATATGATTAAAGCTGTCAAATGCTACTCTAATTGTGAGAACACAGTAAGTTGATCACCTTCTTTCACTATGAGTTTTATATATGCTGTAGAGTACTTCTATTCAAACATGCATTTTTGTGTGAGTGCGTATGTTTGATTTTAAGGGATTGTGGTTGACAGAAATTACTGTAAGATCACAAATAATCCAAATTAGGACTCATAATCCAAGGGAAGCAGCATGTCTGCTAAAAACAACTGAGAGTCTTGTTACTGCTATCTGTTGATTATGAATACTCTGTGGATTCATATTTCCTAATTATGTAATCTTGATTTCTCTGAGAATAATACAGATCATCCCGTGCTGTTGTTAGCCTTTGGTACAATGCATACACATTTCTCTTATTTTAGCAATTTTCTTTTATTTCGTTTGAATTATGTAAGGTCTATTAACTTCAAAAGTTATTTTCACAGACTATGCAAGGACATAAAAAGTTATCATGGTATCTAAAGTCAGATTTCTCTGTAACACAGGACAAGTATGAAAAAATATTTCTAGTCTTATGAAAATCAAAGCAAATTATTGTAGCACAACATTTCTGGTCTTGTGAAAAACATTTCTGAAGTCAAATGGAGTTGCTGTGTTTTAAGGGAGGCAGAGCTCTCAGTGGATAAAACTGCATGTCATATTGCCAGGAGCCTGTGTTTTACATCGCATTTAAACTTCATGACTGAAAGAGCAAAACAAGCTTTCTCAAAATATTCTTATAAGTATCACATTTCAGTGAGTTAGTTGGTTCCTACGTTTTGGGTATACAGAGAATAAAATACCTGTTGTATTTGATCTCTATAAAGACCACATTAATACTGTAAAGTCCGAGGTCTAAACCTCAAAATATTAAGGTTTAGAGGTACATCAAGAAAGACAAAAGGAAAATATTTACATGAATATTAATGAGAAGAAAAAACAACATGAATACAAAAAATATTTTCGTCTTATTCCAAACTTGTTTATCACTTAATCAAATTAATATTTATTTTCCATTTATTATACAAATTTTGATTTGTATTTATAAGTCTGCAAAGCCAAATTCCCTAGATTAATTTATCTTTTATGTACCTGATAAACAAGAGCACAGATAAGGTCATCTTTCTGCCTGGGACTAACTCTAGATGAAAAGAAAAACATTTACCATGAGAATTCATAACTATAGCCCTGCCCTCATGCTCTTACATGGAGTCGGAGTTTAACATTAGCATTGACAAAAATTGGTTTCCCCAAAGCTAAGTCTCTGCAGAACTTCTATAGGTAAAGCCCTAACAATGAAATTCTTTCTGTTTGTTTTTTAGGAGACTGGCTGGTATGGGGAACCAAACCCTTGACCTTGGTGTTACAAGGCTACATTCTAACTGAGCAACCAACCAGCCCCAGTTAAAATCTTAAAATCCAAAGTTACAAACACACAATAAAACAAATCACCATAAACAGAATTAAGAAACAATAAAGAGAAGATTTGGAATCCAAACTAATTCTGATATTAGAATTACAAATAAAGATTATACTTTAACTATATTTATAATATTAAAGAAAAATGATGTAAGAAAGTAAAAAAACAAGCTAATATCTTGCAAAACAGCCAAATTAGCATAAGATATAAATAGAAAAACACATATTATTAGCAATATTAATTGTAAAAACTTATATTAATAGCTATTAATAAAATTAATATATAAACCACATATATAGAAAAATAATTGTTATTCCCATAACCCAACCCAAGTGGTCAGGTAAAACAAAAAGCTAGATGCAGGTGAAAAAATAGTTAATAAACTGAACATCTGAAAATTCCCTATAATGAATCATGAGGCAAAGATAGAAAGATAAGAGAGCTGAAAAAACATGATAGAAAGTCTAACATATGTAGCTACAGTTAAGTTCAGAAATGGCAAAAGTGATTGTTCAAATGCCAGGGTAGAACAACAAATATACTCAAGAGGCTCAGCTGCACATACTCCAGGTGCAGCCCCAGTTGCTATCAAATTATTTTAAAGGTATTTTATGCTAAGTTTATAGTTCATGGTAGAAAAAGACACTTCTGACCATGCTAGTTTCTGTGCAGTGAGCAGGGGAGAGGAAATAAAAGCTGAAGTGGAAAGGAGCTCATTTCTGGGCTTCAGAAGTCCCAGGTGGGAGTGACTCTGGAAATCAAGGTCACCTATTGCCCTCTTCTACTTGAATCACAGGGATGAGAAAATCGGAGCTATAAATTGATAGAACTCCAGGTAGTGAACCTGGTGGAGTTTTGTGATTGTGTATTCCACTGAGGAGAGTGCAGGGCTGAGTATACTCAGCTGCAGCAGAACTGTGTTTTATTCTTTCCAACACAGGACCCATTTCAACAAAGGTAACACTTCCTTTTTCTGAGGCTGCTTTGAGGAAATCAAGCAGGCAGATTTGATATTACTGAGCCAGAATCATTTGGCCTCGGAAGAATCCTGTGAGATAGCAGTTTGACTCGGGGAGCAGTTATATCCAACTTTTGCACTGGAGGGTGGGGTAGAGGATTCAGCTCTTTGGGAAATGACTTTGGTTCACATTAATGTGCTCTACTAAAGAAGCTCCAGGAGTTCTTTGAGTAGATATGGGCTTGGTTTCTAGTGATTGCTAATCCTGTTGGAAGCACTCATAACACGAAAATGCAGCTACAGCTCCTTCAGCCATACCAGGTAAGGTAAGAATGCAAAAAAACAGCAGAAAGTCTAACATATGTATAAATGGAGTCCCAGAGGAAACCAGCAGCAGTAGTTGGTTTCAGTTTCCTGCTTCATTTAGAACTCCCAGAACTAGCATTGTTCCTAATTGTACAATAGAGAGACATCTTCTGGGCAATTATATAAGAAGTACATGTATTGTTGTTCTTTAAACTTTATATGGATTATGTTCTTTAAAGTTTATATGGACAATCTTTTGTGCCTAAATTATTTTTCATAATAAAAATAAAATATAGTAAAAAAGAAAATTCCAAAATCAGAATTAACAGTCCCTTTGTGAGATATATTGATGTTCATATAAATAGCAGAGTGTCAGGGGTTTTTTCCAAAGCAGATAGTGTAGACAGAAAGTAAACCCAGGATTTAAACTTGTAAATGCACCACTGAGATTTTTTTAAAAAGGAAGAAAAAAAGGATAGTTGGGAAAGAAGGAAGGAAGGAAGGAAGAAGGGAAGGAAGGAAGGAAGAAAAACTAAAACAAGACGAAAAAAAGAAATGGTCTTACCTGCTCCATAATTTCAGAAGAGAGAGGATTCTTCTCAACAACNAAAAACTTATATTAATAGCTATTAATAAAATTAATATATAAACCACATATATAGAAAAATAATTGTTATTCCCATAACCCAACCCAAGTGGTCAGGTAAAACAAAAAGCTAGATGCAGGTGAAAAAATAGTTAATAAACTGAACATCTGAAAATTCCCTATAATGAATCATGAGGCAAAGATAGAAAGATAAGAGAGCTGAAAAAACATGATAGAAAGTCTAACATATGTAGCTACAGTTAAGTTCAGAAATGGCAAAAGTGATTGTTCAAATGCCAGGGTAGAACAACAAATATACTCAAGAGGCTCAGCTGCACATACTCCAGGTGCAGCCCCAGTTGCTATCAAATTATTTTAAAGGTATTTTATGCTAAGTTTATAGTTCATGGTAGAAAAAGACACTTCTGACCATGCTAGTTTCTGTGCAGTGAGCAGGGGAGAGGAAATAAAAGCTGAAGTGGAAAGGAGCTCATTTCTGGGCTTCAGAAGTCCCAGGTGGGAGTGACTCTGGAAATCAAGGTCACCTATTGCCCTCTTCTACTTGAATCACAGGGATGAGAAAATCGGAGCTATAAATTGATAGAACTCCAGGTAGTGAACCTGGTGGAGTTTTGTGATTGTGTATTCCACTGAGGAGAGTGCAGGGCTGAGTATACTCAGCTGCAGCAGAACTGTGTTTTATTCTTTCCAACACAGGACCCATTTCAACAAAGGTAACACTTCCTTTTTCTGAGGCTGCTTTGAGGAAATCAAGCAGGCAGATTTGATATTACTGAGCCAGAATCATTTGGCCTCGGAAGAATCCTGTGAGATAGCAGTTTGACTCGGGGAGCAGTTATATCCAACTTTTGCACTGGAGGGTGGGGTAGAGGATTCAGCTCTTTGGGAAATGACTTTGGTTCACATTAATGTGCTCTACTAAAGAAGCTCCAGGAGTTCTTTGAGTAGATATGGGCTTGGTTTCTAGTGATTGCTAATCCTGTTGGAAGCACTCATAACACGAAAATGCAGCTACAGCTCCTTCAGCCATACCAGGTAAGGTAAGAATGCAAAAAAACAGCAGAAAGTCTAACATATGTATAAATGGAGTCCCAGAGGAAACCAGCAGCAGTAGTTGGTTTCAGTTTCCTGCTTCATTTAGAACTCCCAGAACTAGCATTGTTCCTAATTGTACAATAGAGAGACATCTTCTGGGCAATTATATAAGAAGTACATGTATTGTTGTTCTTTAAACTTTATATGGATTATGTTCTTTAAAGTTTATATGGACAATCTTTTGTGCCTAAATTATTTTTCATAATAAAAATAAAATATAGTAAAAAAGAAAATTCCAAAATCAGAATTAACAGTCCCTTTGTGAGATATATTGATGTTCATATAAATAGCAGAGTGTCAGGGGTTTTTTCCAAAGCAGATAGTGTAGACAGAAAGTAAACCCAGGATTTAAACTTGTAAATGCACCACTGAGATTTTTTTAAAAAGGAAGAAAAAACGGATAGTTGGGAAAGAAGGAAGAAAGGAAGAAGGGAAGGAAGGAAGGAAGAAAAACTAAAACAAGACAAAAAAAAGAAATGGTCTTACCTGCTCCATAATTTCAGAAGAGAGAGGATTCTTCTCAACAACAGGATAGTTGGGAAAGAAGGAAGGAAGGAAGGAAGAAGGGAAGGAAGGAAGGAAGAAAAACTAAAACAAGACGAAAAAAAGAAATGGTCTTACCTGCTCCATAATTTCAGAAGAGAGAGGATTCTTCTCAACAACTGAAATTATGTTTTTGTCACTGTGAAATTCAAGTCATGATTCTTTTAGTTCTATGAATGTATGAAAACTGTATATCTTTATCACAATAAAAATAAAGACAATAAAGATAAGTATAAGTATTATCCAACTAATTATAGTATTTAAATAATGACCATGCTAATTAGCTCTTATTCAATTTAACCATTTTTAAAAATGTGCTTGTTCTGGAGGACAATAACACAGTTTTATGTAGTTTGGCAGACAATCTCTTAATCTCTTTTAGTATTCCTATTTTACAATCATTGGATATTATTTCCTTAAGGTAAATTAAGTTATTAAAAATTAATGAAACATTATCTCTTTTAATCCCTGTATACTCAATAATTTGTCTTTTCCATCAGTCTCTGTTAATTTTTTATTCATTATCAGTTTCCTCCCTTATGTTTTTCCACCACTTACTGTTTCAAAATTAATAGGAGAGCTTGGACAAATGTTAGTGTCATAAATTTGGAAAATCAAACTTAGGTTGGTAGGAATATTAGTCTAAGCCCACAGACAGCAATGTTGCATATACTCATACCTCTCCACCCCTGACTACTTAAAAAAAAATTCCTGGAATCTTTTTGCTTCAAATTGTATTTCTGCTGCTCTTAGTAGAGAGGAAGCTGATAAATAGTTGGTCTTCATTATCCATGGATCCCATATTTACAAATTTCTCTACTTGCTAGAATTCATTTGTAACTTCTAAATCAATACTCACGGCATTTTTGTGGTAATTTTTGGACATGCACAGAGCAGGGAAAACTGAGTGACTGAATGTGTACACTCCCAGCTGAGGTCAAACAAGAAGAGGTCTGAGGTCTGAGCTGAGGTCTGCTTTCTTGTTTTAGCTCTCATACTGTAAACAAGTGTCCTTCTCCTGATCTATTTAGTGTCACATTTTTTGTTTTGTTCTTTATGCTTTTTCTTGGTGATTTTGCTGTTTAAAATGGCCCCCAAACATAATGCTGAAATGCTGTCTAGTATTTCTGAGCATCAGAAGGCTGCGATGTGCCTTATCTCTAAATCAATACTCACGGCATTTTTGTGGTAATTTTTGGACATGCACAGAGCAGGGAAAAATGTGAGTGACTGAATGTGTACACTCCCAGCTGAGGTCAAACAAGAAGAGGTCTGAGGTCTGAGCTGAGGTCTGCTTTCTTGTTTTAGCTCTCATACTGTAAACAAGTGTCCTCCTCCTGATCTATTTAGTGTCACATTTTTTGTTTTGTTCTTTATGCTTTTTCTTGGTGATTTTGCTGTTTAAAATGGCCCCTAAACATAATGCTGAAATGCTGTCTAGTATTTCTGAGCATCAGAAGGCTGCGATGTGCCTTATGCAGAAAATATATGTTAGATAAGCTCCATTCAGTCATGCGTTATAGTGCTGTTGGCCTGAGTTCAATGTTAATTAATTGAAAAAGTGTACATTATATAAGGTGTCTCTAAACAGAAACACACATAAAACAAGGTTATATATTAATGAAATTGATAAAAATATTGAGACTGGTGGCTCAAAGGAACCTAGCCTTGTATTTCCTGTAGGAACAGTGGTTCAGTATTCACTAATTTAATGATTGCAGAGATTTTTCACAGCATAACTACCATGAATAATGAGAATTGACCGTACACTAAAAAATAAGGAAGCAACGTATTAACATGATACAGAGTGAGTGAAAGCCTGAAAACGTCTTATATTTATATGTGGAACTAAACTCCTTTTTGTTTGGTTCTAGATAAAGACAGAGACAGTGATACCCACTGACCCAGCAAAACGAATGTAAAAATTAGTTTGAAAATTAGAGATTGAAAGAATGAAAAGATTTCAGTTAGTGTGGGGTGGTCAATTGAAATTAACAATTCATAATTTTTTACTGTTTTATGGCAAATAAATGCTATTGAAATTTTGTTATGCTATTTGTATTGATTTATTTTAGCATATTTATATGAGCTTTTATAACTTGCTTTAACTCTTTTCTGACAGAGTAGTAAATGACTCAGTTGTGCTTTCTAAAATGGGGATTTTCGGGAGCATATCCTGTAATTGTGTATAACTATGACTTCATGTTTGAATTGCTTACATCCAGTAGTCTATTCTTTTGGGTACATTAATTAGAAGGTAGTTTGGCTCTCAAATATGTATCGTTAAGACCATCCACTGTCCTAAATAAGTATGTTGTTTACTTTAAAATATATTATGATAAAACCCTTTTTTTAAAGAAAAAAAATTTCTAAATGTAGTTAAGATATTACTTAATTTTTTTCTAAATGTAGTTATTACTTAATTTCCCACAATTTGGCTTTTATCCTGACTTTTTTTTTATGAAAACAACTGATTACTCTGATTCAAGTTTAACTTGGTTCTTTGAAGCACGATTTCTAAATGTAGTTAAGATATTACTTAATTTCCCACAATTTGGTTTTTATCCTGACTTTTTTTTTTATGAAAACAACTGATTACTCTGATTCAAGTTTAACTTGGTTCTTTGAAGCACGTTAAATGTTTCTTTAAAGAATGACATTTTTTTCAACCAAATCTCTAATTTATTTAACAAATCAAATTTGTTTAACTACATCTCTTAAGGGTATTTAATAGACAGATTATCTCACTACCCTTGACCTGATAGGTTTAGCTAAAATACAAATGGCTAAAATGGAAAGAGAGTCAATTAATATTGTTCTGGTTTTTGTTTTTGTTTTTCTCCAGTGATCTTCATAAGTTCAGGGATATTATTATTTCCTGGTAGTAAAACATGTTCTAATGGGAAGGATGTAGATCAAAAACGTTGATCTCCTTTGAATATTTGGGATATAAATGAAATAATTTTTTCTCAGCTTGAATAAGTATTTGTGGTCTTTGCCCAATAGTGTGACTATATGATAGCTCTCTGTCTTAGGTTTGATTAAATAGGCTCACTGCATTTTCAAACTTCGTATAATTTTCATTGACGAATATTTACAAAATTTCTCTGTAAAAACTTATTTCTCCTTGGTTAATTCATACTAATGGGAGAAATACTTTGGTATTGTCTCTATTTAGAGTGGTAAAAACAATTTTGTCACCATGGTATTTGATCCTTTGACCTTGTCACTCAATCAAAATGCTGAACAACCATTACATTATTCACTCTAGTTTTCTGGAACCAATTCAGGAACAATTTTGGAATGCAGCAATGTTAAATGAGGTTTCTTCATAAATTTTGAGTATTTGAGCATCCAAGTCACTCTGGGATACATGCTCACATTGCAGAAAACAAAAAAGAAAAGTCCCACAAGCTGTAGCACTTGTGTAATGGTTATGCCAATGTGAAAGAAACAGGGCTGACTGTAGTCACCCTTATTAGCAAGCATAAGCTCCAGCATTGTGAGTTTTATAACTGAAGTGATGTAATTGATGGTATGCACTCCAAATAAATGCTCAGAATTCCAGCAAACTGCGCCATTGTGCTGTAGTGATTTTTGTTTCTCAAATGTTTAAAGTTATATTCTAGTATTTTCATATGCACATGCACCTTGAGCATAATGTGGTATTTTTTGGAACCGTGAATTACCATCAGGGGTCAGTGGAAGGTAGGGAGGAATCTCAAATCAGGCAAATGAAAAGGAGAAGCTGAGAAGGGGAACAGAAATCCAAAATATTTAGGAGGGCAAGTTTATCAAAAAACGGAAACAGTTCCCACTGAATCAAAATGAGATTAAAAAGAGTAAATAAAAAGTAACCCAAAAGAAGTTTTCATATAAATATGCTTTCAGTATCTCCTCCCATTCTCTTGGACTATTTACGCTGATACTTAAAAAATCTCTGAGTACCCAGGAGAAATCTAATTCACAAAAGTGTTCGCTGGCCACCTTTTCTGTGTGAGACACAACTTTTCTCTTGCAACCTGAAGTATCCCCACTCCTAACTCACTTCTCCTCCCATTCTCTTGGACTATTTACGCTGATACTTAAAAAATCTCTGAGTACCCAGGAGAAATCTAATTCACAAAAGTGTTCGCTGGCCAACTTTTCTGTGTGAGACACAACTTTTCTCTTGCAACCTGAAGTATCCCCACTCCTAACTCACTCCATCAGCTATGCCACCTCTCATTGATGTATTTTAAACACTCGCACTCAATTTGCTCCTTTAATAGTTATTTGACCATATTCATATCACTTCAATTATTCAAAACAATAACACCACCACCTCCCTTCAATTGCATATCCCACTCAATAATGGCTTTCTCTCCTTTTCGTCACAGGCAATATTTGTAGAGATATCTTCAGCATGTTATTTTACTACTTTCGCTTAAAATACTGTTTCCTCATTTTCAGAAACTTGCATTTTGGCCTCTGCCCCCATCAGCCCAGTTCCTGCTATCACCCAGTTTACTGGTGAATGCCATGATGCTAATCCACAGGACACTACTCTCTCTTCTCTTGACATTATTCTCTTGGCTTTTGGAACACAATTTTTCCTAGTTTTTATTTGTTACTTTATTTTGTTTTCTTTTTTCCCGTATAAACTTTATCCATGCCAGACCACTTAGAACTCTAAATGAGTCATGATCTCTCTTACCGTTAGGTAGGTTGTATGTTGCATGACAATCTATATGGGTATTCTATTGCTCTTTTTCCAATTACAAGGATATTCCACGTTGGACTATCCCAGGTATTTCTGTTTCCTTCTTGAGAGCACAGGAAATATTTGTCTACTCTCCAAGTGACAATGAGCATGGGGAAATTATGAAAGGCTGTTGAAGTCCTTACTGCCTAGTATCCTAGTCATTTCTTACTGTTCCTGCCATATCATGCCGGGAACATTGCCAGGCTAGGTGAGGAGTAATTACGAGACTTGTCATTACCTTAGGAAGAACTGCACAAGTTCTCTATGATTTGAGATCCTTCCAAACCCATTTTTGTTATGCTATCATTTTCACTTTGCCCCAAGACTCCACCTGGAGATAAGGGGCAAGGCACTGAGGTTGTTCTGAGTGCCCTTTTATCTAAGGCTTCTTCTTACTGACTATAATTTTTCTCCACTTTTCCAGCCCAGGAACTCTTTATTTTCAGACTCTTACATTGTCTCATATCTCAACATTGTTCATCAGTTCTGCTGTAACAGCATTTCCTTGAGACATTAGATGTCTAGGAAATGAACTTGACTGGGAAAAGAAACATGGGGGTTTGGGGGCAGAAGGATTACTATACTGAAAACACAGCCGTGATATACTACTTTGGAAAATTGGGTGGTAAAATTATGTGTACAGTAATACTTTTGTATATTAACTTCTGAGTTTTTATATATTATATATTATATTTTAATATACCAAAATATGTAATAATAATTTGACTCTTCTGCAGCTATTCACTCATATCTCACCCTGTAGGTGGGGCTATAGCAAGATCCTTTATCATCTTTTCATCCTTGCAGTTATTCTGTGTTTAATTTCTTCTGTCACACATATTTTCATGTTTTTTCTCTCTTTTGCAGGAATATCATAACATTGAATTATTTCTAAGAGACAGTGGAAAACATCTTGATGATTTTTTCTTTTTAAATCTAGTGGCAGATGTTTGGGCTCCAGTTTTCAGCACTGTGATTCTTCTAAACTTTAAAGGAAAATGCCAATGAATGATAAATATTTTTAATTTTTAAAGAGTGGCCATTTGCCAATTACCAATAATAAACTGTTCTTACCACCTCATAACAAACTTAGAACAAATAAAAGTATGTGATAATATCATAAACAACTTGAAATTTGGTCAGATCTGGTGAGGTTGATGTCAATATAGCTAGAAAATTATGAAACATGGTAGAAATAATAGAAGACGTGACTGTCTTTTAGGGCTTACAGACTTCATGTACTGGTGATGTTAAATGTGTCTCATGAATATCACTATGACATTTCAATATCAGAGCATCTCTAGGTTGGCAACATTGGCTTCTCTGGCTGTCTATATTCCCACACTCCTTCAGAACAACCCCATCCTCTTTCTGTCATTGGGTTTTTCATGCTGTACCCATCATCCAGTTTGTTTACACAAGGAGATTAACATTTTTTCTTAGAATCAAATGTTTTAGTAGATTTGAAATGTTCAAAATGTCATGTTAAATGTTTATTTTGTTTGATTTTTCCTAAATGAAAGCTTTCTGGTGATGGAGTTTGAGTTGGCTGCAAATATTTTTCTACTTTACAGTTACAGAGTTGCACATAAGGAAACAGGTGGTCATTTCATACACTAATGAAAAAACCTTTATGGGTAAGAAAGGTACAACAGGAGAGGAGATTTTGGACAGGGCTTTTGTAAGACTGGTTTTCAGTAATATTTTGCAGTTTGAAACATTTTTCTCTTGGTCTGTGCTCGCTCACAACCTCCTCTCACCATCTCCTCTTCCTTCCCATGTTTCTGACACTAATGTAGTTTTAATTTAAGATGATGAATGGTCAAAAAGATACAGCAACATGAGTCACTTGAGGAACAGTGAAGACAAACTCTACTTATTCCACAACTTTATATAAAACTTATTTTGTTGGTTTAGCAGTGTCAATTACTAATATTATTATACTATGTCTACAATCTTGCTCTGGGGAGAAGAAAATTATTTTCAGTAGAAAAAAATAGTTGCACACAGTGCAATACATACAATGAAAATTTAAAGTGGTAAAGAAACATACATCAAAAATGAACTCTTTGCTCTCTTTGGGGGACATGAATGCCAGGAGGTGAATTAGTCCATGAAAATAAGAAAATAGATAAAAAGTATCACAGAGTCAATAGGTTATGAGATATAAAAAGGGCCAAACACACAGGCACCCTGAAGGTTGGCATGGACCTTGTGTACTTTGCCATGCTTGGGGGGAAAGCAATGATTTCTTTCTGCCAAGTCAAACTCAGTATCAAGGAGAGTCTTATGTTTGTGGAGATTGTCCAGGTCTGACTCACATGCTGAAAGGGATGTAATGGCACCTTTACAATATGAAAGCCAAAAAGAAACCAGCAGAAAATGCTGAAATATTGGTGAGAATTTAGACAGCTTAGGGGAGAGAACTGGAAAATTATGCCAAGAAGGACAACAAAATATTGCAGTATAGTGATGCAGTGATTTGTAGATCATCTGGGAAAAAAATATTTTAATGAAATATCTGCCTGGTTGGGGTAGGGATGGAGGAAAATTTCTGTTTCCTTTACTGAATCAAATGTGAAGGCAATTGGGGAGAAAATTATTCTCCTTTTTTTTTTTTTCTTTTAATTCTAGTTATGTATGATCTGGTCAAGATTTTACTCAGCTACACAAAATAATCCATTGGGTTTTATATGACACTCATGTCTACTAGTTCACAAACATGTAGGTTAAAGTCACTTAACTAGGAACTCCCCCAAAATATGTCACTATGCTAGAACACCTGTTTCTTTTATATGGAGGTAAGGGGGGCCTAGTGAGGAGAAATGTATACCTTGCAACTTACTCATATTTTCCTATTCTTTGTATATTACTTCTAGTGCTAGTAACAGAGTTTCTGATAAGTATAAAATTGAAATGCAGTACAGTGAGGTTTTTGAGAGTATGGGCTTTTGAATCAAATAGAGCTAAATTCAAATTCTACCTTTTTCATTTACCAATTGAATGAACATGAGCAAGCTGTTGAACTATCCAATCTTCAAATTTTCCATTAATATAAAGAATAACACAAACTTTATAATTTTAAGAAAATAAAATGGGAGAATGTATGTTAAAAAATAAAAGTAACTGGCATATAGTAAGCTTTATGAAAGGTTATTTTATTCATCTGAACATCTAAAAATATTTATTGAACAGATGATATGCTAGAAAATGGTTCTAGGGGTGTAACAGCCTTTGTCTGGAAGTCTAATGAGAGGCAACACAGTAAAAATATAAATAAATTTATGTCATATAGAGTGTGTTCTATGATGAAAAATATAAAATTCTAAACAATAGCAATTCATGAGGTCAGGGAATGATTTTATTGTTATTATTTCATTTTCTTTTATTTATTTAATTTTGACGGTGTTTCTCTTTTTGTGACTGGTTGTTTCACTTAGCATAATGTTTTAAAAGTTTATCCATGCTATAGCATGTATTGGAATTTCCTCTTTTTTTTTGCTTTACTAAGGTATAATTTAAAAATAAAAATTGTGTATATTCAAGGTATACTTGCTGTTTTGGTACACGTATATATTGTGAAATGATTACCACAATTAAGCTAATTAACCTGAAATAGTTAATTTTTTTGTGGTAAGAACACTTAAGGTCTACTTTTTAGTAAATTTTAAGTATATATTAACTGTAGACACCATGCTGTACAGTAGGTCTCCAGAAGTTATTCATCTTATAACTGCAAATCTGTAGCCTCTCACCAACGTCTCCCCATTTCAACCACCCCTGTCCCCCCACCTGGTAACCTTCCTACTACTCTCTATAAGCTCAGCTTCTTTAGATTCCAAATATAAATGCAATCATGCAGTATTTTTGTTTATCTAGCTTATGTCACTTGGTATAATATCCTCCAGGTTCATCCATGTGTTGCAATGGTAGGATTTCCTTCTGTTTTAAAAGCTGAATAATACTCTGTTATATATAGATACCACAATCCCTTTATCTTTTCATTCATTGATTTGATAGACATTTAAGTTCTTTCCATATCTAGGCTGTTGTGAATAATGCAGCAATGACGGTGGAAGTGTAGATATTTCTTTATGACAGTGATTTTATTTCAGTTGGATATAAACCCAAAGTGGGATTGCTAGATCATACGGTATTTCTATTTTTAACTTTTTGAGGCACCTCCATACTTTTTTCCATAATGGCTGTAACAGTTTACATTCCCATGAACAATGTGTAAGGATTTCCTTTTCTTCACATCCTCACCAACATTTGCAACCTTTTGACTGTTTTTTTTTTTTTAATCATAGCCATCCTAACAGGTGTGAGGTAAAAACTCATCAGGTTTTGATGTGCATTTCCACAATGATTAGTAATATCTAGCTCCTTTTCATATACTCCATTGGCCACTTATACATTGTCTTTGGAAAATTATCTGTTTAGGTCTTTAACCCTTTTTAATCAGGTTATTTGCTTTTTTGCTATTAAATTGCATGAATTCTTCATATATTTTGCATATTAAACACTTATTGGATATATGGTTAACAAATATTTTTTCCCATTCGTTAGGCTGCGTTTATATTTTCTTGGTTGCTTCTTTTGCTGTGCAGAAACTTTTTAGTTTTGATGTACTCCCAACTTTTTTTTCTTTTTTGCTTCTGTTGCCTGTGCTTTTGGTGTCATGTGGAATATACTAACATTTATAAAGCAAACGGTGTTCACAGGGCCTATTCTCCAAAGCCCTGTAGTTTCAGGTTTAGCCTAACTTTTTGGAATTACATATAGAAATGTTAACCTTGCAAAAGACAGAAAACCATCCTCAGGCTAAAGTCTCTGTAACACAGCAAAGTTGCTGGCTCAAGGACAGATGTCCTTGGTTAACCTACTGATTGATATGTAAAATACTGCGGAAATTGCTGTAGGGAAAAATAGTGCTTGCTAAGATCAAGCTTTTGTTGGTGGATCAACTCAGCCTTTTGCAATTTGCATTATGGAATGTCACTTTGCTTGTTTCACTGATGTTACCAGCCTCTATTCTTAAACTATACTTAGCCATAACCCCACCTGTAACTTCCTGGTCTGGAGAATAAATGCGGGGAGAGAACCCCAGTTCATGGTTAACTTCCAAAAGGAGGAATGCCTCTCTCTTGAGGGTTCCAGGAAGTTTCTCACTTCTCAGAAGAAATGGGCTTTGAGTAATCCTTTGCATCTCCATCATCCGGGGGAAGAGAGGTGACAAATCTGTGTGAGGCAAAGCAACAGTGTCACATCTGAAAAATCATTGCCAAGACCAATGTCAAGGAGATTACCCCCTATTATTTATTCTAGGAGTTTGTTGGTTTCAGGTCTCATATTTAAATCTTTAATCTATTTTGTGTTGATGTTTGTGAAAGATGTAAGAGAAGGATCCAACTTCAGTTTTTTGTAGGTGGACTGTCCCTACCCCACTGGGTGTTCTTGATACATTTTTTCAAAGGTTAGTTGACCATACATGTGTGGGTTTATTTCTGGGTTTTCCATTCTGTTCCACTGGTCTATATGTCTCTTTTTATGCCAGTACCATACATTGTTGGTGAAAATGTGTTCAGAACTCTATTTTCTGTGGGGGGCAAAGTCATCTTTCCCACTGTGCCATCTTCCTGACATCACTTTTAATTTTTATTTTTAGAAGGAGTAGTCAAGAAAGAATTTTATGTGAACAGGTTATTTAAACATATGCCTGAGATATTTGAACAAAAGAGAGAGTTGTATTACTGGGAACAATAAATAGAATCATCCTGAGACAGAACTGCTATATTAGTGTCATTATTTTTATTAATATAGCCTCTTTATTAATGGTCTCCTTTTCTAATTTTACACTTGAAACATAATTGATTATATATTTATGGAGCACAGAACTATCAGTATTTGTGTACAATATGTGACAATTAAATCAGTACTATCAGCATGTTTATCATTACAAATTGTCATCATTCTTTGTGTCCATTACCCAATTTCTCCCTATCTTCCCTCTCTCTCTCCCTTTCCCACCTCTAGTGACCATGGATCTGTTCGCTCCTTCTGAAAGTTCAGCATATTATTGTGTGTTTGTTTCTTTCTCTCTCTCTCTCTCTGTCTGTCTATCTCTCTTTATCTCTTTCTTTCTTTCTTTCTTTCTTTCTTTCTTTCTTTCTTTCTTTCTTTCTTTCTTTCTTTCTTTCTTTCTTTCTTTCTTTCTTTCCTTCCTTCCTTCCTTCCTTCCTTCCTTCCTTCCTTCCTTCCTTCCTTCCTTCTTCATTCTTAGCTCCTACTTATGAGTGAGGACACGTGGTATTTCTCTTTCTGTGCCTGACATATTTCACTTAACATAATTTTCTCCAAGCTTATTTGTGTTGCTGGGAATGGCAGAATTTCATTCTTTTTCATGGCTGAGTAGTATTTGATTGTATATATTTACCATATTTTTCCTATCCAGTCATCTGTTGATGGACATTGGGTTGGTCCCCTATCTTGGCTATTGTGGATAAAGCTGCAATGGAAATGGGACTGCAGGTATCCTTCCTACATGATGGCTCCTATTCCTTCAGGTATATACCCAGTAGTGGGATTGCTGGGTTATAGGGTAGCTCTATCTGTTCTTGCCTGAAGATCCTCCATACTGTTTTCCATAATGGCTGTACTAATTTACAGTTCCATCAACAGTATAGAAGGATTCCCCTTTCTCCCTATCTCCTCCAGCAGTTTTTATTCTCTGTCTTTTTGATAATAGCCAGTCAACCTGGGGTGAGATGATATCTCAGTGTGGTTTTGATTTGCATTTCCCTGATGATTAGTGATATTGAGTATTTTTTCCTGTACCTGCTGGCCATTTGTATGTCTTCTTTGGAGAAATGTCTAATCAGCTCCTTTGCCATATAACAAAATCAACTCAAAATGAGTTAAAGACTTAAGTATAAGACCTAAAACTATACAACTCCTAGAAGAAAACATGGGGAAACATTTCGGGATGCAGGACTGGGAAAATACTTTATGAATAAGACTCCAAAAGCACAAGCAATGAAGGAAAAAATATACAAATGGGATTATATACAACTAAAAAGCTTCTGCACAGCTAAAGAAATAATCAACAGGGTGAAAAGGCAACCTACAGAATGGGAGAAAATATTTGCAAACTACATCCAACAAAAGACTTATATCCAGAATATAGAAGGAACTCAAACGACTTTACAGTAAAAAATAAATAAATAAATAAATGTAATTTAAAACTGGGCAAAGGAGCCGAATAGTCATTGAACAGTCATTTCTCCTTATTTATATATGCTCCTAAACACATGCTATTTCTTTAGCCAATCTTCCTGGTCACATTGCCATTTTGCCTTGTTAACTTCTTTCAGTTTTTTAGCTCTGAATTCAAATCCTCCCTTTTATCCATTTCCCCCATAGGTCAGGTCAGTTCCATATGTATACATTCTCACATCACCACATACATTTCCCTTTTAGTACTGCTTGCATTTATCCCACTTGCAATTTTACATTCATTTTTGAGTTTATTTGAATAAACTTGTTTTGTAGCAGTAAACTCTAACTTCCAGAACAAAAGGACACATGTCAACTTTTGACTGTCACTATAACTCAGTGCCCAAAATATTGCCAGGAACAGAATGAATTTTTAATAAGTATTTATTGAATACACGGGTAACAAATAAATGAGTGCATAAATATAGATAAGCATTTAGAAAGTGAGACACAATTCCATATGAAATGTGAAGTATAACTGTTTACAAAAAATAAAAATACAAGGCAATAGGGTATTTATTTCTTCTATAGAACAAAGAACTTTGCTGGTGTGTATACCTAACTTTAATTAGCTACATCTCCAGTACAGTATATAGTCCAATAGTAAATAGATAAGAACTAAGGGCTCATAAGAAATCTTTCAGTTCCCCCAGAAAATAGTCAAAAACATATTCTCTTTGAGTGGTGGTTCATTTATTTATTTATTTATTTATGACTTTTTAAAAGTTAATTTTGTTTTATGCTATTAATATTATTTTTTTACATTCTATGTTGTTGCAGAGTAGTTGAGAGGAAGGGGGAGAGGGGAAAGGGGAAGGAAATGGGATGGAAGAAGGAGGAAGGAGGAGGGGCAGGATTGAGGCCAGTGGCACCCCCTTCATTTCCATAGGGGAGACCAGGGGGCTTCCAGCAGTGGCTTGGTCATTGCTGGGCTGGGTGCAGATGTCAGGGGGAATATGGCAAAAGCCCTCACCTCCCACCTCCCCAGCTTGGGAAGCCAGAGCCCTTCTTGCTGTGGCTTGGTGGTCATTGTTGGGCTGCTTGCTCATGTTGGAGGGGTGTGACTGAGGCCTGAGGTCCCCCCCACCCCATCTCGGGAGAGCCCAGGCACTTCCTGTGGCAGCTTGGTGGTCATTGCTGGTGTGGTTGTGTTTGTTAGAGGGGTGTGTGGCCAAGCCTGTGGCCCCACCCACAGAAGTGGTTGTGGGTGTCAAGGGGCATGGCTGAGGCCCCTGACCCTCCCGCCTTTCTGGTTTGGTAGCCCAGGGGACTTCCAGTCCTTTTAGGTGTTATAGGTGTTCTTTGGTGAAATGAGACCTTTACTAGTTAATATCAGACTTTGTCTCTAGTTGTGGGTACTTTCTTTTTTCTTTCAGTTTTGTCTTGGACTATTTACTGTTCTCGCCATTCAAACTCTGTGCTGGAACTAATTTGCTGTCCTTCACTTACTTCTAAAATGGTGGAAATTCCNGTGAGCGGGAACCGGTCTGTATGTGGGATCCAAACCCTCGGCGGGAGCGCTGCCGCACTCCTAAGCGGGGCACTGTAGCAGTGCGCCACCGGGCCGGTCCCGAAGCACTTGCTTTTAAAGGCAAATGGGGAAGGCAGGTTTTTTACATCTTCCAATCAGCTTAAGGGTTAAGGACATGCATCTTGTCTCAATGCCTATCTATTGCAATCACGCAGTGTTCATGAGTGTGGCCAATAAGGGCTAAGGCAAGGTTCCCACAGACACTCCCACCCTACTTCCTCCCGGCTCCGTCTTAGGCTGCGACATTAATACGCCCTTGTGGGCCCATAATGGCGCTGCTTGTAATGTCACTTAAGGTGGCTTTAGTTTTTAAGGCCCGACAGGGAAAGCTTTTTGTGCAGCTCAATTTTCAATGGTTGACTTTATTGGTACTTCTGGTTCTAGTGAAATCTGGTGCACCTGATCTGGGCCTGAGTCTTTTCATCAAACTGCACCCCCTTCAATTCTATATTCCTGAGCAGTCTCCTCTGAGTGGTCCTTTGATGATTGGGGGGCAGATCAGTTGTTCTTGCTGTACCCTAGTGTTCCCCCAATGGGCCTGGCTCCCCCACCTCCCATGCTCCAAACACTTCCCATGGGATGGGCCATGCTCCAGTCCCTTGTGATGACTCACCAGCCTCTGAGTGGTTCCTTTCTTTAAGTTGTTGTGGCTACTTGGTCCTATGTGGGTCCACAGGAACCCTATTAGTGAGTGGTTTTGCTGGCCTGGGGGCACCAAGGCCGTCTTCTCCCCTGCCACCTCCAAGCAACTACATACAAAGGGCAAAGCGGTGGCTTTTGCCAACTTCTGCTCCATGTGCTCAGCAGCTCCAGCCTGGAAAGGGCCAGGATTCTAAACAGTTAGAGGAGTTTTCTCTTTCTCTCATCATGGTTTCTCCCACCTTCATGCACTCTGTAGGTGTCTTCTCTTCCCCTGAGCTCTTGAGGACACAGCTCGACTGTCATTGCTTTTTTACAGTTGTAAATTGGTTGATTTGTGGGAGAGAGTGATGCTGGAGTCTATTCTGCCATCTTGACTGGAAATCCCAGTGGTAGTTTATTTAAAAACCATACTCAAATACTTAAAACAACATATTCATTATCCTAGAATAATTTCTCTGTATAAAAGGAGTGATTAATATAAAATACAGAGTATTTAGTTCTTCATATTAACCATGGCTATTTCGGTATCATAGATTGAACTACTAAGCAAAGGAAGTAAATCTCCATATTAAAAAAAAAAAAATTCACCTATTATTTTCTGTCACAGTAGATGCATAAAACATTTATGTCTTGAAGGAATTAAATCACCTCCTTAAAAAAGAGATAGAGAGAGCACGCATTATTTATTTACTTATTTATTTAGCCATTGGTAGATAAGCCAGGTAGAGTAAGGCCCATTGCATCTCAACATGTTTCTTTGGCAAAACACATTGCACTGATCCATAAGTAATTTCATATTAAAAGTGTAGACATTTCATGGATCACTGGAAACTTTTTAAATGAACTGATTTAATTATTTTGCACAGACCTACTGCAGTACAAGCTATTTAAATAGCATTTTCTGAACATTTAACAGATGCAGTCAAGGAATTTAATAGGTGGCATGCTATATTGGAAAAAGGCATCCATCTTGCAGTTTCAAAATGTAGGTTTTTAGTCTTTCCTTGCTCATTTTTTGTCAGTGTGACTTCAGCTAGATTAATCTTTGTAAATATTAGTTTCCTCTATTTAAAATTGATATATTACCTTGCATACCTATCTAGACATATTTGTAAGAAACAAAGTATAGATCTAAATAATATATGTATACACAGACAGACACACACACACCCACAAAACACCATTTTGTAAATATCTCAGATATTATTATACCTGACAATAACAGTGTTTGTGATATTGGATGTCAACTAATACCTAATCTTATAGTCTTTAGGGAACAACACTCTTTTATGAAAACTAACTAATAGAGGTTAGTATTATATACAGTGTAGGGAAGAATAATAAAATATACTTTTTTATGCGCCCTAGATTTGTCAGTGGAAAACTAGTGACATTCATTTTCCCATCTAGCAAGCCTCTAATATAGTTATGAAAATGCAAAGTAAGAGAGCATGGAATTTTCACTGCTGGGAACATGAATACAGTCCTTAAGCAAATATCAAGGTTATTCAGGAATATTACATGTAAAAATGGTTCTCAAATTTTGGTGGTTGACAACAATTTTTTTTTTTTTTACTTTATGATGGGTTTATCAGAGTATTAGATGTATTTTTGATGTACAATATTTTTGACTGACAGTGGTTTTATTGGTACATAACCCTACTGTAAGTAGAGAAGCATTTGTATAATACTTCAGTCCCCAACTTCCACAGCTAAGGTCAAGTCCATCCTTCTTTCCTTACATTATATAAAAGTTTTGTGGTAAAGTAGAGACCTCAAACACACACACAGTAAAAGCAAAAATAGACAAATGAATTAGACAGCAAAGGAAACAATCAACAGATTATAGAAACAGCCTACAAAATGGGAGAAAATATTTGCAAATTATACATCTGACAAGAATGTATAAGGAATATATAAAGCACTTAACTCAGTAGCAAAACAAATAATAATCCATATAAAAAATGGCCAAAAAATCCTAAATAGACATTTCTCAAAAGAAGATATACAAATAGCTAACAGGTATATAAAAAATGCTCAACATCACTAATCATCAGGGAAATGCATATCAAAACCACAAAGAAATATCATCTCACCTGGGTTAGAGTGACTATTATCAAAAGAGATAAAAGATAACAAGTGTTGGTGAGAAGGTAAAGATAAGGGAACCCTTACACACTGATGGTGAGAATGTAATTTAGTATAGACATTATGGAAAACAGTTTGGAGATTTCTGAAAAAAATAAAAATAGAATTACCATGTGTTCCAGCCATCCTACTACTGGGTATTTAGCCAAAGGAAATGAAATCGGTATTTTTCACATGAAGAGGTATCTGAATCCCCATGTTTATTGCAGTGTTATTTACAATAGCCAAGGTATGGAATCAGACTGACTATAAAAAAGTAAATGGATAAAGAAAATGTGGTATATCCGCACAATGAAATGCCACACTATTCAGGCATAAAAAATAATGAAATACGGTCCTTTGTCACAACATGAATAAGCCTAGAGGACATTATGTTAAGTGAAATAAGTCAGACACAGAAAGACAAATACAACATGATCTCCCTCATATGTGGAATTTTAAAAAGTTGTTCTCATAGAACTAAAGAGTAGAATAGTGGCTGGGGAGGGTAGAGGAAGGGGGATGAGGAGAGGGTGGCCATGGGTACAAAGTTACAGTTAGACAGGAGAAATAAATTCTTGCGTTCTTACACAGTAGGGTGACCACTGTCAATGATAATTTACTGCATATTTTAAAATAGCTGGAAGAAAGGATATTGAATGCTTTCACCACAAAGAAGTGATAAATGTTTGAGGTGATGAATATGCTAATTACTGTGATTTGATTATTGCACAATGTATACATGTATCAAACCATCACACTGGACTTCATAATCATGTACAATTATTGTGTCAATTAAAAATAAAATAAAACAATAGATAAGTAAATTTAGAAGTCAGGACTCATACTGTGATTGTGATTAAATTAGAGACATACTTTAGTATATATTGAAAA
>NW_007728861.1:198857-217493 GCF_000696425.1 Galeopterus variegatus | reverse complement strand
AGTCAGGACTCATACTGTGATTGTGATTAAATTAGAGACATACTTTAGTATATATTGAAAAGAAATAAAATTATTTATTTGATTTTTTAAAAAAGTATTGTGAGCAGCCAGTTTATTAGTAATTCATGCCAGATTCCTTCCAGGATTTCACTTTCCAGAGACAGAACCTATTCCTGGAAAAAAGCTAATAGATCTTCTCTTTCCCGGCTTCCACTGATAGCAATAGGAAAAATATAATTTTGGAAAAGCAATGAAAGTTGTATGCTCTGCTGATGAATTTTCATTCATTACAAATGGGCCAATATAGTAGACTTCAGGCAATTCAGAGTATTTTTTTTTTTCCTGTAGCAAAACTAACTCATTAATCTGGAAGAGACAAGCTATATAAATAAATGTTCCACATATAAATTTAACAGTAGTCTAGAGCCTAGGCTAAGTTCTAGGCCCTCAAGCTTGATACTTAAGAGAGTGATACAAACATTATGTTGATAATGGCAAACTCTAGTCTGGAATATATTTTACAGCTTTTATATATAAGGCGAGACTACAGGTATAACAAATCTGTAAGCAATTCTGCAATATGAAAAGTACAGCAAAAAAACAAATAACCCAATTGAAAAATGGGCAAAGGAGCCAAATTTACTTTTTAACCAGACATTGTAAACGGGGAGGTAGGATATGCAACAGGAGGTGTTTCACTCACAACACTTGTCCGAGCTGGGTGGGCCTCATAGTTTCCTCCTCTCTCTGCATCACAGAAGAACAGATGAAGCAATGGCAGAATTTTAGTTTTAATGCAAAGGGGAAAAGACACTTAGTCAAGACCAGGTTTCTCTTCAGTGGGAAAGCAGGAAGAGGAAGTGTAAGAATATCCATAAGGTTTTAATTTTGTCCTACAGCGTTAGGATTGGCTAAGAAAGAATACAAATAGTAGAATTCAGAAAATGCAATATGAGCGTTTGGAGGTACGAGGAAATATCTGATATGGAGGAAATATTTGAAGGATAACGTACATAATCCAAATCTTCCCAAATGCTGATTAATATTAGGAAATACAGCTACAAATTACATAAGAATAAAGGATATGAATGTCAGAATGCGGTGTTCAAAATATATTAATTAAATGATGGAAAATAAAGAATAATGATGAAGAGCGAAGCAAGATGGTTGACTAGGGATATCCAGCATTCCTACCCCCCGCAAAAAATAAGGGACCAAAGCAACAAATGAACAACTACATTCTCACTGCGATTACTGAAGAAGCACAGTGCAGAGCACCAGGGGAGTGACAAACTCCCTGTTGAGCAAAGCAGACCAGGATAGCACCAAAAAGAGCAGAAAGGCATCCTGTCTCTGCCACACCCAGAAACTGGCTCAGAGTCAGGAGGGAATTCTTACAAAGAAAAGGGAGGCTGTAACACCCTGGCTGTTCCACTGCTGCCACATGTGCCAAAAATCTTTGCCATTAAAGACTCTACCACTTCTCATAAGCCCCAAACCCAGTTTGGAGCGTAGCTGGGAGTTTGTGCAGCCACAGCCTCAGAGAAAAGCCTCAATAGTACAACCGCCAGCCTCCTAACCTAAGTGGCTACAGTACAGTGCCATCTTTAAATTGGATCCACTGGCAGAGTGCATCCTGCCCTGGGGGCCAGTGGAAACTGATTCCCTCTGTCCCTGAGGCCCCACCTTCATTCTACTATGTTTACGCAGGAACCTGCAGGACCTCGACTCTGCCTGCCTGGAACCTAGATCAGACAGAATGGCTGAGACCCCAGCATCTAAAACCATGGAGCAATCCCCTCCCCTGGAGAACAGGGGAAACCTCCAATCAGTGGCTTGACTACCACATTTACGTGCACATGCCCTGTGCAACCGACTGATCCACTGAGCCCAAGGTGCCCTGTCTAGCCTAACAGCCAGTCTGGTAGTACCTCGGTCTTTCCTCAACAGCCCTTCACAGGGCTGCCAGACCTTCTTGCACTTGTGCACACCTGCTCCCTCAGACAGTGGCTCTGCCTCCCTCCTGCAAGCCTCCACAGAGCTGCCTGGCCTTGTTGCCTCCTTACAGGTTTGCTCCTAGCTCAACATGTTGGCTCTCCACAGAGCTGACATGCCCTACTACACTGGTGCACACCTGCCCCCTGCTCTACATTGGATTGGGCAGCGGCTCTGACTATATCTGGCAGGCCTCCAAAGAGCTACACAACCCTCCTATACCCCTGCAGGCTTGTTCCAGGTTCAGCAGCTGATTGGGGGTCCTCCACAAAGCTTCGGCTCAACCTGCTCAATAGTGGATTGGGTGGCAGTTTGCCTCTTTCAGGTGGCTTCCACAGAGCTGCCCTACTCTGTTGACCTCATGCAAACATGCTCCCCACTTGACAACAGATTAGGCAGTGGCTTTGGCTCCCTCCAGTAGTCCTCCACAGAACTGCCCAATCCCAATGCCTCACCTGTGCTGTCTAGCTCCAGGCTTAAAAGCTGATCCAGCAGGCCCTCCACAGGTCTGCCGGACCCTGCTGCACCCATTTATGCCTGCTACAGGATCAACAGCTAAACAAGCAATGGTTCCACCCCTCTCCTGTGGGTCTCCACAGAGCTGCCTTGCCCTATTGCACCAGTGTATGCCTATTCCAGGAGTGACAGCTGAACTGGCAGCAGCACTGCTTCCCCCAGCAGGCCTCCACAGAGATAACTGGCCTTGCTGTACTTGTGCACAGCTGCTCCCTGCTTGATAGCAGATTGAGTGGTAGCTTTGCCTCCTCCACAGGCCTCCATCCAGCCACCTGGCCCTGTTGAACTCACATACACCAGCCACTGTTGAGGCATCAGCTGCACCTTTCCTGACAGGCCTTTGCAGCGCCTCTTGACTACTCCAACCCAATGCCCAGGTTCACCTGCTTACAGCACAAAATCTGGTCAGGCAGTATACGACCCCCTAGGAGAGACAACTTTAGAGCTGCATGCCCATGCCTGGCCTGACAGCCAGTCAGCCAGTGACTCTGCACCTCAGAAAGACCACCAAACACCCTGTTGACCCTCTGTGTCTGTACATGCCTGGCCCAACAACCAGCCCAGAGTATCTATACTCAGCAAAACAGCTCCAGTGCTAGCACAAACTCCCACAGTCTAGGCTACTGAGACATTTGCAGACATCACTGAAGAAGATTACAACTAAAGAAACCGCACAGAAACTATGCTACTGAGTCTACCCCAAACCAAAGCCAACACATCATATCCATCAGACATCCTAAGATCCACCTACAGGAAAAACTCATTTTACATAATATACTCCATAAAATTGGCAAAAGCAACTAGTCCATTAGAAGTGCATATGTCAATAAGAAATAAAAAAGCAAGGAAATATGACATCCCAAAAGAACACAATAAATCTCCAGTAACAAATGCCACAAAAAGGGCAGCCACAAAATGCCTGTGATAAGGATTAAATTGTGTCCCCTAAGTTTTATGTATTAGAAGCTTGATCCCCACTGTGACTGTTGGGAGGGTGGGAAATCCTACTATGGTAATTGAAAAGTGGGGCCTTGAAGAGGTGATTAGATTCTGAAGACTGTGCCCCAGTGAATGGATTAATAATTGTGATCATGAGTGTGGTTCTGAGAGATTTCAAAGGAGATCATGTGACAGTCTCTCTCTCTCTGATCTGCCATTCTGCCACGAGACCACTGCATTACTGTTACCACCAAGGCCTTCACCAGTTGTGTTCCTTGGAACTTGGACTTCCCAGCCTCTGAAACTGTAAGCAATAAATTTCATTTTCTTACAAATTACCCAGTTTCCGGTATTTATGTTAAAAGCAACAGAAACGGACTAATACAGTCTGTAAATAAATTTCAATTAAAAATCTTAAGGAAACTCGATGAGACACAAGAGGACACAGACAAACAATCATGATCTGAGTGAGAAATGTAACAAAGAGATATAAAAAAGAACAAAATGGAAACCTCAGAGCTGGAGAATTCAATGAGTGAAATAGAAAATACAACTGAGAGCTTCACAAACAGACTATATCAAGAGGAATAGAAAATTTCTGCACTTGAAGACATATTTTTCAAAATTCCCCAGTTGGGGGAAAAGAAGAATATATAAGAATAAAAAAGAATGAAAAAATCTTATGAGATTTATGAAACACAGTTTAAGCAAACAAGTTTCGAATAATAGATATTCTAGAGGGAAAAGAGATGGAGAAAGGCACAGAAACCCTATTTAATAATATAATAGCTAAAAATTTCCCAAGTGTTGGAAGAGGTGGTAACATTCAGATTCATGGTGCTCCAAGGGCCTCTATTAGACTCTACCCAAACGAGATCCTCTCTGAGGCACATCATGATCAAATTGTCAAAAGTCAAAGACAGTGAGAGAATTCTAAAAGCTGCAAGAGAAAAGCATCAAGTTACATATAAGGGAATCTCCATTACACTATCAGCATACTTCTCAACAGAAATATTGCAGAACAGGAAATAATGGGATGATATATTCAAAGTGCTGAGGGGGGAACCCCAAAACCAAAAACCCCTATAAACTAAGAATACTTTTTCTATTGGAAAGCTATCATTTAGAAATAAATAAAGACCTTCCCAGACAAGCAAAAGCTGCAGGAATTCTTTACCACTAGACTGGCCTCACAAGAAAGGCTTAAGACAGTATTCCAAGTGACAATAAAAAGACAATAATAACTCTTCTGAAAACACAAAAAAGTAGAAAACTCACCTGAAGAGGTAAGTTCATAATTCAAACTCAGAATACCCCAGTGAGTTATGGTGCTATGTAAGCCTTTCATCCTCTAGTATGATAATTTATAGTCAGAAAGTTCAGAAAACAACAATAGCTACCATTAGTGGCTAAGAAATGTACAATAGATACAAACATAAATGAAGGCAGCAAAATATAAACTGGGGGGATAGCAAAGTTAAGCTTCTATCAGGTGAAAATAGTCTATTATAATTACAAGTCTCCAAGGTAACCACAAAAAAAAAAAAAGAAAAAGAAAAAGAAATTACAGCAGATACACAAGGTTTCTTGAGAAAGACAAAGAAAACAAAGCCTAGCACCACAGAAAACTACCAATCCACAGAGGTAAATAATAAGAGAAATAGAAAAAACTAAGGATACAAAACAACCAGGAAACAATTAAGAAAATGGCAGGAATAACTTCTCACATATCAGTAATAACATTGAATGCAAATGGATTAAATTCTCCAATTAAAAGATATAGTGTGGATGAATGTATAAAGAATAAGACCCAACAATATTCTGCCTTCAAGATACTCACCTAACTATTAAAGAGAAACATAGACTTAAAGTGAAGGGCTAGAAAAAGATATTCCATGCAAATGGAAACCAAAAGCAAGAGGGAGTGCCCAAACTTATAAAAGATGAAATAGACTTCTAACAAAAAACTTTAAAAACAGACAAAAAAATTATATAATTTTTTAATTATATTAATTTTATATTTTAAAGGATCAATTTAGAAGAGAAGATAACAATTGTAAATATATATGCACCCAACACTGGAACACTCAGATATATAAAGCAGATATCATAGACCTAAGAGGAGAGATAGACTACCATTCAATAATAGCAGTGGATTTTAACACCATGCTTCCAACAATGAATAGAGACCAAATGTTCATTACAGGCACTCACAGAATATTCCATCCCATAACTTCATAATAAACATTCTTCTTACCTGCACACAGAACATACTCCAGGATAGATTATAGGATAAGCCGCAAAACTAGTCTACACAAATTCAAAATGATAGATATCTTGTCAAGTTTGTTTTATGATCACAGTGGTATAAAACTGGAAATCAACAACAGAAAAACTTCAGAAACTCTACAAATACATGGAAAATAAATAATGTGTTCCTAAACAACCAATGAGTCAATGAAGAATTTAAAAAGGAAATTAAAGAATTCCCTGAGAGAAACAAGAATGGAAACACATCATACCACAACCTGTGAAACATGGTAAAAGCAGTTCTCACAGGAAAGTTTAAAACAATAAATGCCTACATCACACAAAAGAAATATTTCTAATAAACTACTTTACAATGTACCTCAAGGAGCCAGTAAAACAACAAACTGAACCTAAAATGGGCAGAAGTAAAGAAATAATAATGCTCAGAGCAGAAATAAAATAAATCGAAACAAAAAGAAATTAAAAAGATTGATGAAACGAAGAATTGACTTTTTGAAAAGATAAACAAAATTGACAAAACTGTAGATAGACTAACCAAGAAAAGAAGAGAGAAGACTCAAATAAATGAAATCAGGGGGCAAAAAAAGGAGACACTACAACTGATAATACAGAAATGCAAAGGGTCATCAGAAACTATTATAAACAAAACATTCGAGAACATTGAAAAAACAGATAAATTTCTGGACACATATAATCTACCAAGATTAAATTATGAAGAAATAGAAAATCTGAACAGACTAATAACAAGTAAGGAAATTGAATCAGTAACACAAAGTCTTCCATCAAAGAAAACCCCAGGACCCGGTGGCTGCACTGCTGAATTCTGTCAAATGCTTAAAGGAGAACTAGTACCAATTATCCTCAAATTATTCCAGAAAGTCTAAGAGGAGGGAATACTTCCCTATTCTTTTTGTGAGGCCAGCATTACTCTGATTCCAAAATTGAACTAGGATGCAACAACAACAAAAAAAGAAAGTTATAGGCCAATATCTCTGATGAACATATATGCAAACATTTTCAACAAGACTCTAGCAAGTAAAATCCAACAGCACATTAGTAAGATTATAGCACATTAATAAGATTACTCACTATGAACAAGTGGGATTTATCCCAGGGATGCAAGCATAGTTTGACAATGATCGGTAAATGTGATACACTGCATTAACAGAAAGAAAGACAAAAAACCATATAATTGTTCTACAAAGTTGTGGTAACAAAGACTGTAAGGTACTGGCATAAAAACAGACACATGGACCAATGAAATAGAATAGAGAGCCCAGAAATAAATTCACACACCTACAGCCAACTGATCTTTGACAAAGGTGCCAAGAATACATACTGGGGTAAAGACGGTCTCTTCAATAAACGGTGCTGGGAAAACTGGATATCCACATGCAGAAGAATGAGACTAGACCGCTACCTCTCACTATATAGAAAAGTCAACTCAAAATGGATTAAAAATTTAAATGTAAAACCCCAAACTCTGAAATGAATAGAAGAAAACATAGAGGAAACAATTCACAATATGAGGCTGGGCAAGAATTTAAAAAATAATACTAGTTATACTTCAAAAGCATGAACAATTATAGCAAAAATAGAAAAGTGGGATTACATCAAACTAAAAAGATTTGATTATGAAAAGAAACTATTAACAGAGGGAAGGGACAACCTACAGAATGGGAGAGAATATTTGCAAGCTACACACCTGACAAGAAGCTAATATCAAGAATAGGTAAGGACCTCAACAGCAAAAACCAAATAACCCAACTGGGAAATGGGCAAAGGATCTTAACAGACATTTCTCAAGATATGACATACTAATGGCAAACAGGCATAAGAAGAAATGCTCGACGTCATCGATCATCAGGGAAATGCAAATAAGAACAGCAATGTGATACCACCTCACCCCAGTTAGAATGCCTATTATTAAAAGGACAGAAGAAAACAAGTGTTGGTGAGGCTGTAGAGAAAAGGGAACACTGGCACACTGTTGGCAGGGATGTAAAGTAGTGCAGCCATTATGGAAAACATTAAGGAGGTTTCTCAAAAAAATGAAAATCAAAGTACTATTTGATCCAGCAATTCAACTACTGGATATATACCCAAAGGAAATGAAATCAATATGTCAAAGAGATATCTGCACTCCCACATTTATTGCAGTATTATTTACAATAGACAAGATACGGAATCAACCTAATTGTCCTACAGTGAGTGAAAGGATTTTTAAACAGAGCTATAGATACAATGAAATACTATTCAACCATAAAAAAAAGGAATGAAGTCCTGACATTTTTGGCAACATAGATGGGCTTGGCAGTCATTATATTAAGTGAAGTAAGTGAGGCACACAAAGACAAATGACACATAATCTCATTCATGTGAAATCTAAAATAATAATAAAAATAAAAAGTTGTTATTATAGAGGTAGAGTGTAGAATAATGGTCAGGTGGGACTATGGAGGGGAGGAGGAAAGGGCAAACAGGGAAAGGTTGGCCAATGGGTACAAAATTATAATTAGATAGGAAGAATAAGTTCTGGTGTTCTGTTGTACCGTAGGGGGACTATGGTTAACAGTTAAGTTTTGTATATTACATAATAGCTAAAAGAGAGAACTCTGAATGTTCTGGCCACTAAGAAATGATAAATGCATGAGGTGGTGGTTACACTAACTACCTGACTCTGTTATTCTACAACATACAAATGTATCAAAACATAACATTGTACCCCATAAATATGTACAATTACAATGTGTCAATTAAAGTGAATTTTAAAAGTTTTTAAAAAAGAATGATAAAGAATATATTAGCAAATTTGTTAACTATACTCCTAGAGCAATAAATTAACATGACCTTTATTTTTCTTGCCTATTTTTCCTAAATTAACGATTGAAAAGCTCAGCCATGACTAAAAAGAAATAGAAAAAGGAAATAGAGAAATGATACACTGAAAAAAGGGTGAAGTAGGCTTGGGAAAAACATTAAAAGTTTTATATGGAAATAAGTAGGGTATATAGTTTAAAGTTAAAAGTAAAACTAAGGTATGAAAATATTGTTGAGAACCACTGAATAACGTCATTTAAAGCCTATCATTTCATTCACTGATAAAATAATTGCTTAGCTAGTGCTTACCACTTAGGGTAGAAAGATATTTCATTTTTCAAAGAATAGGGTGTCTCAATATTTCTCCTAAAAGGTGAATAGCAATAAACTCTGGACTCCTAAAGAGCTTGACTGGTGTTTTACTCATTTTTGCATAATCAATGCCTCAGGTAGTACCTGGCCAAAACAAACCAAAGAAGCAGATACTAAGTAAGCATTGAGCCAAATAAAATCAAAGTGGCTACCTTAAAAATACATAGCACTCATTTACTCACATATATATTTTTTTCTGATGCCATAGTTACAAAGTTATTTTATTTTTAATCATCATCAGAATTACTGTGATCTTTATCAAACGTTTTCATATCCTCTTTCATCTCATTTTCTGTTCCACTTTTTATTATAGTCTTCTGGTTTAGTTGATTAGTATTGACCTTTCACAAAGTGAGTTAATATTTCTTCTCACTTAGGAACTGTTAATTCTCTCGAAATTATTGACTTATTTATACAGTCAAAACTTTCCAACTATATTCCAAAAATATAAAAATGTGAAGATTCTCCATTTATTTATTTTATTCTATTTTATTTTGTTTTTTATATATCATTATGCAATTTTCATGGCCCTATACCAATGCCTCTTTCCATTTTCCATAATGGCTGCACCATTTTATAGTCCCACCAACAGTGTAGGACAGTTCCCCTTTCTCCACATCCTCACCAGCATTTGTTGGTCTCGGTCTTTTTGATAAAAGCCAGCCTAACTGGAGTGAGATAATATCTCAGTGTTGAGCATTTTTTCACGTGTCTGTTGGCCATTCTTATACCTTTCACTGAAAAATGCCTATTCAGCCCCTTTGCCCATTTTTTAACAGGTTAGTTTTTTTTTACTGTTAAGTTGTTTGAGTTCCTTGTGTATTCTGGATATTAATCCTTTATTGGATGCATATTTTGCAAATATTTCCTCCCAGCCTGTTGGTTGTCTTTTTACCCTGTTAATTGTTTCTTTTGCAGTACAAAAGCTTTTTAGTTTGATATAATCCCATTTGTTTATTTTTCCTTTGCTTGCCTGTGCTTTGGGGGTTGTATTCAAAAAGTCTATGCCTAGTCCTTCTTCCTGAAGTGTTTCCCCTATGTTTTCTTTAAGGAGTTCTATAGTTTCAGTATGCATATTTAATTCTTTAATCGATTTAGAGTTGATTTTGGTATATGGTGAAAGGTACTGGTCTAGTTTCATTCTTCTACATATGGATGTCAAATTTTTCCATCCCCATTTATTGAAGAGGCAGTCTTTTCCCCAGGGTATGTTCTTGGTGCCTTTGCTGAAGGTGGCTGTAGTTATATGAGCTGATTTCTGTGTTCTCTATTCTTTTCCATTGGTCCATGTGTCTTTTTTATGCATTTGCCATGCTGTTTTGGTTACAATAGCTTTGTAGTATAATTTGAAATCCGATAGTGTTATGCCTCTGGCTTTATTTTTTTGCTCAGGATTGCTTTGGCTATTCAGAGTCTTTTGTTGTTCCATATGAATGTTGATTGTTCTTTCCATCTCTGTTAAGAATATCTTTGGTATTTTCATGGGGATTGCATCGAATCTGTAGATCACGTTGTGTAGTATGGACATTTTCACAATGGCAATTCTTCCAATCCAAGAGCATGGAAATATCTTTCCATTTTCTTGTGTCCTCTTTAATTTCTTTCAACAGTGATTTGTAGTTCTTGTCTAGTGATCTTTCACATTTTTGTTAACTTTGGATCTGCCCTCCAATCAGCACAGGACCACTTAGTGGAGACTGATCAGGATTAAAGAACTGCTGGAAGTGCAGTTTGCTGAAAAGACTTAGGCCCAGACCAGAGTTTCCACACAACCCAGGTGTACCAGACCTCACAAGTCCTGAAAGTGCTTATAAGGTCAACAATTAAAACTGATGCACAAAAAGCCTTCCCCAGAGAATCAACCACAAAGCAGCAATTTAGCTCAATCACAGGGTTCAAGTGCTGGTTCTCCAGGAAGTTCCCCCATTTTAGAAGTTAGCAAACAAATTGGTTCCAGTGCAGAGTTTAAGTGGTGGTGGTAGCTGATAATCTAAAACTGATGCACAAAAAGCCTTCCCCAGAGAATCAACCACAAAGCAGCAATTTAGCTCAATCACAGGGTTCAAGTGCTGGTTCTCCAGGAAGTTCCCCCATTTTAGAAGTTAGCAAACAAATTGGTTCCAGTGCAGAGTTTAAGTGGTGGTGGTAGCTGATAATCCAACACAGAACTGAAAGAAAAAACAAAAAGCCCACAGATCAGAGACAAAGTTCTGATATTAACCAGTAAATGTCTAACACCAACAAAGAACATCTATAAAACCGAGAAGATCTGGAAGCCCCTTGGACTTCCAAGCTGGTGCAAAGGAGTACTGAGGTCCTCAGCCACAACCCCCTGGTGTCTGCATCCAGACCAGTGATGACCAACTGTTTTTTGGAAGCCCTCTGAGCTCTCCTGACAGAATGAGAGGGGTGCTATGGGCCTTGACTACACATACTCTCTCCTTTCTCCTCCTCCTACCCTATCCCCCTCCCTTTCCCCTAATTCCCCTCCCCCACCCTCAACTGCTCCACTACATCTTAGAATGTAAAAAATAATAATAATAGTAATAAATAAATAGATAGATAGATAGATAGACAGATAAATAAATAAATAAAAATTTTAAAAAGGCTAACTAAATTTGGGTAACTGATAGTATGTTTCATTTCTCTGAGAAACAACTCAAGAAGAATTTAGGAGTACTTCTGGGAAAGGTGGTGACATGATCTGAAATAGTTGACTGTTGTCCATTTCCAGAGTTCTTAATGTCAAGAGAATATGCAAAATGAAAAACAATAACAAAAACTTTGCAATGTTTTGCAACTATAGCCTTCTTCTTGTGAAAAAGTGGTATATTCAGTCATGAGGAGATAGAGTTTCTTACAAATTCATTTGTACAGGAAATGAAAAAAGGTAAGGATTGGAAACGAGAGTTGATTTAGAATCTGTCAGGAGACATACCTTTTAGTCAGCTTGCTTCTGAAGTGCAGAAGTTCACCAAAAATAATGGAAAGACCAAAGACTGTGTGTACATGCACACACACGCACACACACATTCACAGGAAAGTTTGTTGGGGTGTCTTATGGGACGGGATAGTCACATAACTAAGATCTGGACATGGAGATGTTTCTCATATCAGTAGGACAGAGAACTGGACCTACTTTGGATCCAAGCGCTTCCATCAGCATCCCTTGCCCTCAAATGCCTAAGTCTCAGGTTGGTAACCTACCACAGGGTTTTGTGGTTTGCTATAAATGTACACACACATATATAAAATTTATATTTTCTCTCTCTATATACTTTAAACTCATACATACCCACTGATGTACAAATACACCCACGTGCACAGAGACATACACAACAATGGAGAACAATATGCTTAAAATTAATGAATATAAACATTTTGATCTTTGCCTCAGATGCTATTTCTAAAATATAGACATACTATACATATAAAAAATACTTCTTACAACCATATTTCTGTTTCATCCTTGTCAGAGACAACTAAACTGCTAAAATAAATTTGGCATGAATATATTCTTTGGTGTTTTTGTTTTAGAATGTCACTAAGAATCTAGCTCCCAGAATGTATCATTGTTCAATCGCATTTTACATTTTTTTGTGATGTGAATATTTAGCTATATATCTAGGTCAATATTTAATTACTTCTGAGATTATAGGCTATGAATATTCTTTGTTTTATTTACCCATTTCACTATAAACGGGTAGCTTGGGATCATGTTTTTCTTTCTTTTTCTTCCTTTATTTTTTAAAAAATACATTAAAAGGCCTCACATGATCTGACCCACTGATACTTCTTTGATCATATTGGCTACAATTCTCCCACTTGCTCATTTTGCTCCAGCTACAACAGCCTCCATGAAATTTTGCTCCAGCTACAATGGCCTCCATGAAATTGATCAAAAATATGGTAAGAGACTATTGTCTTAAGCCATCAAATTACAGGGTAGCTTGTTATTCATTCATAAATAACCAAACAATATGCTCTTTCAAAATTTTTAAATCTTTGTTTGCAACAGAACCTTAGACTTAGTTGCTATGATGAATGGCCTCTACTAATCTACTATTGCTAGTGTATAAAAATGCTATGAATTTTTTTAATGTTAGTCTTCTATCAGGTAAATTTGCTTAATTCTCTTTATTTCAAATAGTTTGTGTTGCTTCTTGGATATTCTATGTAAATAATATGTTTCTGGAAATAGTATTTTTCCCCTTTCTATTTTTTGTGTCTGATTTATTTTCTTTTCTTATTTTATTAATTAAGACTTAAGTACAATATTGAATACTAGCAGTGATTAACAAGCACTCTTGTNCCGAGGTTTGCAATCCCGTTGCCGGTCCCTGGTCCGTTACGGGGGCAACACTGAGGGTTGCGATCCGTTGCCGGACACGGAAAAAGACAAAAGACAAAAAACAAACAAACCAAAAAAAAACAAATAGTTTGTGTTGCTTCTTGGATTTTCTATGTAAATAATATGTTTCTGCAAATAGTGTTTTTCCCCTATTTTTTTGTGTCTGATTTATTTTCTTTTCTTACTTTATTAATTAAGACTTAAGTACAATATTGAATACTAGCAGTGATTAACAAGCACTCTTGTATTCTTTACTTTTATGAGAAGCCTCTTAATTTTCATCATTAAATACTTAGAAAAATTTAGTTAGTGTCTTTTACAGTATTTTGATGGGCAACTCCTACCTGCTGCACCAAAACCTCAGATTATTCCTGGTAAAGAGAACTGATGATCCTCAGCCACAGACTAAAAGGGTGTTGATATGGTTTGCATGTGTCTCCCAAAATACAGGTGTTGTAAACTTAATCACCAATGCAACGGAGTTGGGAGATGGGACCTAAAAAGAAGTGATTAAGCCTTGAAGCCTCTACCCTCATGAACAGATTAATGTCATTACTAAAGGAGTAAGTTCATTATTGCAGTAGTGGGTTCTTTATAAAAGGGCATATTTGGCCATCTTTTCTCTCTCTTGCACCCTCTCTTTGCTTTTCCACCATGGAAAGACTCAGCAAAAAGCCCTCACCAGATGTCAGCCCTTTGATCTTGGACTTCCCAGCCTCCAGAACCATAAACCAAATAATTTGCTGTTTATTATAAATTACTCAGTCTATGGTATTCTATTGGACTAAACAGAGATTAAAAGCAAAAAGCCTATTTTCTGAGCCTCTTCAATAAACTAGGCAATTGAGGCCTACTAACATAGTGTGCCTACATGACAGCGAAAGGGGGTGCAGACATTTGAGTTTAATCTACCTGTATAATAGATCAGTAATTTCGTGTGTGATCTTTACATTTCTTGTTGGTTACAGTGACAGTAAAACAAAATAAAAATAAATAAAGGTAACTATAGATGAGATCAAGTTATACTCTCCAGTACTATTTCTGGCTCATCATTAGGATTTGTCCTAGCTCACAGGTTAAGGATGATGACTTCTCTCCCTAGTTTGTTAAGCATTTGTCTTTAATAATTATTGACTTTTGTACATTATTATAAATGCATCTTTTCTGATTATCATTATTTTAATAAATAATACATTATATTTTTAATAAATAGGAATCTACATAATAATTTTATATAATAATGGCAAATTATATTTTTTATAACATTTAATCATCTTTTTTGTGTTTGACTTACTGACCTAAGTCACTGTGAAGTTATAGCCAGTAAAGAGAAATGCATATACTTCTATGTCTACGGTATTATTTTTTACACCTAAAAACAGTTTTAAGAGACATCTGAATTTTTGAAAAGAATAATAGAATACATGATTTGGAAGAACTTGAAGATAATATCATTACTTTATTACTTGCCGTATTATTTCCTTCATAACAACTTCAGTTTTCCATTGTTTAGCTTCAGTTAGAAGTTTTCCACTCACATAGAGGTTGCTATCATTTAAAAAAACATATTTAATTTGTAGGCACCTGTAATGATTGAATTTTTTTCTCATTGTTTAGCTTCAGTTAGAAGTTTTCCACTCACATAGAGGTTGCTATCATTTAAAAAAACATTTAATTTGTAGGCACCTGTAATGATTGAATTTTTTTCTCGTATTGAGATGAAGTATTCTTTGTCTACATTCAATTTAACTCAATCTTCTGAAGTTATTCAGGATAAGCCTAATCTCTCAATTAAATGCTAGTTTATCAGGTATCACAGACAGCTATCAAAAATAGCTATCAAATTCTCTTAAATTGTGTCTTTACCAGTCTAAACACATAATTTTAATATATATCACTGTTTCCAGACATAACTATACTAGTCATTTTCTTAGATGCTCTAAAATTGTGATGCCAGAACGAAATCCAGTGGTGTAGGTACATTTTGACCAGGAAAGAATACCATAGGTTTACGTCAATCTTTTTCTTGGATAATATAACTGTAATAATGTATCTTAAGGTACATTATTTATTTTGGTAGATATGTCATACTGTTGATTTTTGTATAACATAGCATTTACAAATTGCTTTTACCAAGGTCACCAATAATTTTCATGTTGCTAAAACCAATGGAAACAATTAGACATTTTCTTGTTTATCCTCTTGTTATGGGTTAAATTGTTTACCCCCCATTCCCCCGAATATGCTGAAGTCCTAACCACAGTACCTGTGAATGTAACCTTATTTGGAAATAGGATATTTGAAGATGTAAGCAAGTTAACTGGTATCCTTATAAGAAGTGGAAAAGAGACATAGACACACACAAGGAGAGAACACCACTAGACACTGACACAGAGATTGGAGTGATGCTTCTACAAGTTGAGGAACACTAAGGATTGCAGGTAACACCAGAAGCTAAGAAAAAGGTATTAGACATAACTTCTACTACTGCCTTTAATGTGACTGTAGCCCTGCCTACATTTTGGTTTTCAACTTGTAGCTTCCACAACTTCGAGACAATAAATTTCTGTTAAGACACACAGTTCGGGGGCCGGCCCGGTGGCGCACTGCTACAGTGCGCCGCTTGGGAGCACAGTGGCGCTCCCACCGAGGGTTCGGATCCCACATACAGACCGGTTCCCGCTCACTGGCTGAGTGAGGTGCGGGCGTAACACCAAGGGTTGCAATCCCGTTGCCAGTCCCGGTCCGGTATGGTACGGGCGCGACACTGAGGGTTGTGATCCATTGCCGGACACGAAAAAAAAAAAGACACACAGTTCATGGTGATTTGTTATGACAGCCATAGCAAACTAATATAGGTTTTGGTACCAGGAAGTGGGGTACTGTTGTAACAAATACCTAAAAATGTGGAAGTGGGTTTGGGATAGTGTAATTGGTAGAGGCTGGAAGAGATTTCAGGTACATGATAGAAAAATCAAGATGTCTTAAAGGAGACTGTTGGTACAAACATGAGTGCTAAAGCTGCTTCTGATGAGGTCTTAGAAATGAAAAAATGATTTTGGAAACTCCTTTATAAAGATAATCCTTGTTATAATGTGGCAGAAAACTTGGTTGAATTGTGTTTTCCTGTTGGGCAGAAAGTAGTACATGCAGGTACATGCAGGTGATGAACTTGGATATTTAGCTTAGGTGATTCCCAAGCAAAGTATAGATGTTGCAGCCTGATTTTTCCTAGACACCTACAGGAAAATCTGAGAGAAAAGAAAGAAATTGAGGAAGAAACTGTTAAGGAAATAAGAACTAGAACTTGAACATTAAAAAAATTCTCAGCATATCCATACTGCAAAAAAAAGGATAAAGCATGCTTTGTAGAGAACATGGACAAAGGGAGAGACTGGACTAACATTTGCTGGAGAGATTAGATGTGTGACTCATGAGCCCCCTCAACCAGCTTAGCACAAATCTGGCCATTTTGGACTACATGGGACAGAGATGGGAGAAAATGAAGGAAGGCTGTCTAACTTCTGGGAGTCTACAAGCAAGAAATGAGCTAATAGAACTACTTGACAGTGAACATGTGTCATCCTTCAAGAAAAGTAAAGAATGGCTTCAAGGGCATCTTAGAGACTAGTGGGACTGTGGAAGATCTACCTGGACCTTAACTTTGCAATTTTAGCCTCCAAAACTCTGAGACAATAAATTTCTGTTTTTACACAGCCGAGTTTGTGGTCACTTGTTATGATAGCACTAGGATACTAATACAACCTCTAAGCAACTTTTGACGAATGTTTAATATCATTTCAAAAATCTCCTTTACCATAACTTCTATTTAAGCAGGGCTTTAAACTGGTCTCTATTATTCCCCATTTCCAATGCATTTTTCATCTTGCAACCAGAGTATTCCTTTAACTGCTCCTCTAACAACAGTCCAATGACAGTGGTTCTGGTCACATGGTACTCCTGTGTGGCTCACTTTAATCTAAGACCCAGATTCATGGCATCTTGTGGCTTCATCATTCTCTAGGATCATTGTAGAGCTAGGGCTAGGGTCTGGAGCTCACATAACCCTCGAGCCCATTCACAAACCCTTCACATGCAGGCCTATGAGCTAGGTAACCATCAAAAAGGTCCTTGGAGCCGTGGTTGAAGAAACAATAGTCTTTATTCAGCACACAGACATCTAATAGCTAAGCAGTACACAGAGAAACTCAGAAACTCAACTGCTACTGGCAAAGTCCAAAAAAAAGTGAGCAGCTGCCAGCAGAGTAAACATGCTCTATTTTTAGACTTGAGCTCTCTGCCAGCCAGCCTGCTTCACAAACTCAAGAACACACAATAGCAGGAAACTAAAAAGATACATGGGTGCACACGGACACTACTAACTGCACCCACACACAACTTGTTTACAAGAGATGTGCTGCTTGACTCCCAACCAGACCTGAGCCAAGGGAGCCTGACTAAATTATCCTATTTTCCCCACAATCGTGTAGAGAAATGCATTAGTAGAGAGGGAATAGAGAATGAGAATAAGGAATCACGTACTGGAGATTTTAATGAGCCTGACCTAGAAGCAGTACACATGAATCCCCTCACATTCCATTGATTAAAATCAAGTGACATCATTGCACCTAGATACAAAAAAGCCTGGAAAATAAAATCTAATATATGGCTGGAGGAAGAAGATAATGGTTTTGTGACACAGGTGTCTTCACTACAGTTCACTTTACTCTTCATTAAATATGCATTTTACTGATTCTTATGCACTTAAAGCACTTATTGCCTCTCAAGTAAAACAGAGTATTTCCCGTCATAATATCTAACTCAAAATTCAGATGATCAGTCATACAAATGATGAACTATCCTCTCTATCAGATTTAGTTATGGCTCTTCCAGGTATAGGAACCTATGCATAAAAAGACAAGTTATCCCCATCCCCAATATACACACTCATATTATAAACTGAAATTGGGACACTGTAACACAAATAATAACTTCCACATGAAAAGGGAAGAAAGAATGAGAGTCATCCTGATGGTTAGACATTATTGCTATCTCTTACTCTGAGTGTGGGGAAATAATGTGATTGGATAATGATTCTAATGTCTGGGAAGAAACTTTTTCATTGTTTTCTGGGTAATATAGTTATTCTATGGAACGTTCTTTCTTGTCCAGTATTTTTTTGTAGCTATTATCACCATTAGATGTTGGGAAAATATCTTTATTGAGGCTGAGAAAACTTTTCAAATTGCTTCTGAGAATTTCAAATGACAGTTTAAGACTTGAACAAAGACTTTAACTAAAGTTTTATGTTTTTTTTTTTTTGGCAATGTATTTCTCATAAAATTTAGTTAGACATGGAGAAAACTTAAACG
>NW_007728861.1:188971-197941 GCF_000696425.1 Galeopterus variegatus | reverse complement strand
ACTTGAACAAAGACTTTAACTAAAGTTTTATGTTTTTTTTTTTTTGGCAATGTATTTCTCATAAAATTTAGTTAGACATGGAGAAAACTTAAACGTTGCTAAGTGAAAGAATCAAGTCTTAAAAGGTTACATACTGCATGATTCTAACTATGTGATATTCTGAAAAAGGCAAAACTGTGAAGACAGCAAAAAAATCACTGGTTGCCAGGGGTTGGGGGAGGGACTAACAAATAGATGGAGCACGGAGGAGTTTTCAGACAAAGTATTCTGCGTGATACTATAATGGCGAATACATGTCATTATATATCTTTCAAAACCGCGTAATGTAAAGAACCAATAATGAACCCGAATGCAAACTATGGACTTCAGGTAATAATGATATGTCAGTGTAGGTTCATCAATTGTAGCAAATTTACCACTCTGGGGGGGGATGTTGATAATGTGGGATGATATGCTCATGTGGGGGTAGGAAGTACGTGGGAACCCTCTGTACCTTCTTTTCAATTACACTGTAAACCTAAAACTGCTCTTAAAGAAAAATAGACTTAAAAAAAAGCAAAAACAAAAACTTAACTGGCATCAGTCTATTTCTTTCTAGTGCACATACCAGACTGTCTAAAGTCTTCCTTAGACATGATTTCTAAGTCTCTGATTTACTTCCTTGCATCCACTACCACATGATACTTCTCACAAATTAATGCTGGCTATCTAGAGGATGGCGAGACAATAGGTTTTGTTGTAAAGGTAAAACCCTTATTAGTATATTTGCTTTTAGATTTGGTCATTATTTTAAATGAGAAGTCTTATTGGAACTTTGCCACTGGAGACTTCTCTAGTCTCTTTGTTTACTACAATGATTTTGAAATTAGCTTTTCTGGAGCAGAAAAAAGCATGCCATTTCTGGACTTTCTCCATTCTTCTGATATCAGCCAATTCTTGTTTGAGTTCCTCTTTTCTTTGTGACACTTTTGTCAATGCAGCAAGTGGTATTCTCTACACACTGTAATTCTTACTTCTACCCACATGGTGGGTAGTTACTCAGCATGTGTTTCTGCCATCAGAATTGAAGGTGACACTCTTCCCAAATACAACGGTGCCTCAAAAAGTTTGAGGAAAAATAGAATTGAAAGATAATTTGAATCGAAAGATAATTTGAATCATTCCATGAACTTTTTGAAGTACCCTGGTATTTTTTTTCTGTGGAATAGAAGAATTTCCATTCCTTCAGCCTGCTGTATTTACTTTCTTATTGTCTTACCCCGAACTACTAAGCCAGTGTTCCATATCTTACATTTTGTTTTATTTTTAGAGTATGTACTTGCCACCCCCACCACCAGAAATTTCTTGTACTAAATACTATATCAATCAGTATTCAGTTAGGAAAACAGAAAAAGATTTAATTTCAGTACGTTATGTAATTAATCAACTCTCTATGAAAGTGAAGTCAGGGAAGACTGTAGATGAATCAAAAGTCTACTAGATTTTAGGGAATCAGGAAATTGCAGGAAGCACAGGAAACTGCCAGCAATGAACATAGTTTCACCCCCAACAACAAAATGAGTGGGTGGAAGGAAATTCAACAAATCCATTCATCTATTCAAGAGTATATTTTGAGCCGTTTTCATCCACTAGTTAGTATACTAGTTATTATTTATAATATGAATAATGATATTAAATCTGGAAAGATAAAAATATAATAAAAATAATAATTTGGGTAGAAATAATTATACTTTAATCTTCAGCAAATAAAAAAATTAAGAAAAAATTTATGAATCAAATGCTAGTTGAATAATAATATATATTTATAGTACTAGATAGAAAGTAAATATGTAGATTTTGGGAGGTTAACAAGTAAAACTGCCTTTTTATAAAAGAGTAACTGTGTTGTGTCAGGCATGGACCTATCTGCAAAACTGTCTGGGACTTTGATTACTTATAATCATTTTCATGAGTTCATTTAAATCTTTATAAGAATTTTCTTTTTATATTGCAAAACCCAATAGAATCTTCATCATTTTTAAATAATATGAGAATTGATAAAATTTATCACTTAAACTTACTAAATCTAAAAGCAGTAAAAATAGTCATTGAAGTACTGTATTGATATAAAATATCAGATAATATTATCTTAATTACTGGTTCTGATTTTGGAAAAAATGTTTCAATGTAGTGCTATGGTTTGAATGTTCATCCCCTCCAAAGTTCATGTTGGAACTTAATCCTCAGTATGGTATTTGAAAGGTGGGTTCTTTAAGAGGTGATTAGATTGCGAAGACTTATGAGTGAATAAATTCATTCATGGATTAATGGGTTAATGGTTTAATGGGTTATCAAGGAGTAGACTGGAGGCTTTATAAGGAGAGAAAAAAACATGTGGTAACACATAACACACTCTTGTTCAGCCCTCGCCATGTTATACCCTGCATTGCCAGGACTCTGTAGAGTCCCCACCAAGAACATGGTCCTCACCAGATGCACTGCTGACTTTGGACTTCCCAGTCTTCAAAACAGTAAGACATAAATTTTGTTTTCTTATAAGTTGCCCTGTTTCAGGTATTTTATTACAAGCAACAGAAAAAGGGCTAATACATATACAATATGAGGTGATATTTCTGAAGCTTTCCATTTAACTTTTTGTTTGCTTGCTTGGGAATAACAGCATAGTGTGTAGTATTCCACTATGTATATATACCATAGTTTTGCTTTAATCCATTCATCCATTGATGGGCATTTAGGTTGATTCCATCTCTTGACTATTGTGAATAGTGCTGCTATGAACATGGGAGTGCAAGTGTCTTTCTGATGTATTGATTTCATTTGCTTTGGGTATGTGCCCAGTAATGGGACTGCTGGATCATAAAATACATCTATTTTTAGTTTTCTGAGGAACTTCCACACTGTTTTCCACAGTGGTTGTACCAGTTTACACTCCAACCAGCAATATAGAAGAGGTTTTTTTTTCTATACATCTTTGCCAACATTTATTATTTTTTTGTCTTATTGATAATAGCCATTCTACCTGGAGTGAGGTGATATTTCATTGTGGTTTTAATTTGCATTTCCCCGATGATTAGTGATGTTAAAATTTTTTTATATGCTTGTTGGCCATTTATATATCTTTTTTTGAGAAATGTCTGTCCATGTCCTTTACCCATTATTTAACTGGGTTATTTGCTTTTTTTTTTTTCGCTGTTAAGTTCCTTATGTATTCTGAATATCAGCCCCTTTTCTGATGTATAGTTTACAAACACAGTTTTGCATTCTGTAGATTTACTCTTCACTTTGTTGATAGTGTCCCTTGCTGTGTGAAAGCTTTCTAGTTTGATGTAGTGCCATTTATTTACTTTTGTTTATGTTGCAGTCTCACTCAAAAAATCACCGCTCACCCCATTTCTGCAGCAACATGGATCGAACTGGAAACAATCTTGTTATGTGAAGTAAGTCAGGTATAAAAAGACAAATACCTCATGACAGCACTCATATGCAGAATCTAAAAAAACCCCAAAAAACAAAAAACAAAAATAAACAAAAACCCAAAACAAAAAAGTGGTTCTTATAGAAGCAGAGAGTAGAATAATGAGGACAGGGGTTGCAGGGAAGGAAATGGTGAGCTAATGGGTACAAAACTATGCTATCTACCCTAAGTGAATCATTGTGCAGTATGCACATGTGTTGAAACAACACACTGTACCCCACAAATATGTACAAGTAAATCTTAAAATATTTTGAGGAAAAAAATAGCACAGTATGGTAATTCAGCTTAATCTATTATTTTCTAGTTTTTCTTGGAATAATACAAGAATAAACAAAAGAAACATTATCTTGATATATTGTCTTCATTAGAATGGCTATGCAAGTTTGGTAATCTTGTTAATTTATATATCAATAAAGACTACATATGTCTTGCTTACTGAACTAAAGAAGATGATTTATGAATTATAGCACTGATCATTTACAGAAAAAAAATATCCCTTTTGCTAATTCCCAATAGCTAACATTTTTCTCATTTCTGAGTTAGATCATATGTAGAAGGCGAAACTAGATCCGTACCTCTCACCATATATCAAAATAAACTCAAAATGGAATAAAGAATTAAATATACATCCTGAAACAATAAAACTGCTAAAAGAAAACATAGGGGAAACACTCCTGAAAATAGTATCAGGCATAGACTTTATGAATACTACCCCAAAGTACAGGCAACCAAAGGAAAAATAAACAATTGGGATTATATCAAACTAAAAAGTTTCTGCACAGCAAAAGGAATAATTAGTAGAGCAAAAACATGGCCAACAGAGTGGGAAAAAATATTTATTATTGCAAATCCATTTATATACAGGTTACCATTGGAGAAACTAGGTGTTACTAGGGAAAATGTAGAATGGCCAATCAAACAGTGGTCATTCAACATTTTATATAGCTTAGTTTCTATTACCTTTTCATAAAATATCTTTTTCTTCCCCAGCCAGGGATGTATCAGTGAAAAAAAGATATAAAAATTATAATTCAAAATTTAGGGGCAGATATGATAATATTAGATAAAGCAAACTTCACAGTACAGAGAATAACTAGAGACAGAANGGATCATAAAATACATCTATTTTTAGTTTTCTGAGGAACTTCCACACTGTTTTCCACAGTGATTGTACCAGTTTACACTCCAACCAGCAATATAGAAGAGGTTTTTTTTTTCTATACATCTTTGCTAACATTTATTATTTTTTTGTCTTATTGATAATAGCCATTCTACCTGGAGTGAGGTGATATTTCATTGTGGTTTTAATTTGCATTTCCCTGATGATTAGTGATGTTAAATTTTTTTTATATGCTTGTTGGCCATTTATATATCTTCTTTTGAGAAATGTCTGTCCATGTCCTTTACCCATTATTTAACTGGGTTATTTGCTTTTTTTTTTTTTTTTTTTTTTTTTTCCGCTGTTAAGTTCCTTATGTATTCTGGATATCAGCCCCTTTTCTGATGTATAGTTTACAAACACAGTTTTGCATTCTGTAGATTTTCTCTTCACTTTGTTGATAGTGTCCCTTGCTGTGTGAAAGCTTTCTAGTTTGATGTAGTGCCATTTATTTACTTTCGTTTATGTTGCAGTCTCACTCAAAAAATCACTGCTCACCCCATTTCTGCAGCAACATGGATCGTACTGGAAACCATCTTGTTATGTGAAGTAAGTCAGGCACAAAAAGACAAATACCTCATGACAGCACTCATATGCGGAATCTAAAAAAACCCCAAAAACCAAAAAACAAAAATAAACAAACAAAAACCCAAAACAAAAAGTGGTTCTTATAGAAGCAGAGAGTAGAATAATGAGGACAGGGGTTGCAGGGAAGGAAATGGTGAGCTAATGGGTACAAAACTATGCTATCTACCCTAAGTGAATCATTGTGCAGTATGCACATGTGTTGAAACAATACACTGTACCCCACAAATATGTACAAGTAAATCTTAAAATATTTTGAGTAAAAAAATAGCACAGTATGGTAATTCAGCTTAATCTATTATTTTCTAGTTTTTCTTGGAATAATATAAGAATAAACAAAAGAAACATTATCTTGATATATTGTCTTCATTAGAATGGCTATGCAAGTTTGGTAATCTTGTTAATTTATATATCAATAAAGACTACATATGTCTTGCTAACTGAACTAAAGAAGATGATTTATGAATTATAGCACTGATCATTTACAGAAAAAAAATATCCCTTTTGCTAATTCCCAATAGCTAACATTTTTCTCATTTCTGAGTTAGATCATATGTAGAAGGCGAAACTAGATCCGTACCTCTCACCATATATCAAAATAAACTCAAAATGGAATAAAGAATTAAATATACATCCTGAAACAATAAAACTGCTAAAAGAAAACATAGGGGAAACACTCCTGAAAATAGGAAACATAGGGGGAACACTCCTGAAAATAGTATCAGGCATAGACTTTATGAGTACTACCCCAAAGTACAGGCAACCAAAGGAAAAATAAACAATTGGGATTATATCAAACTAAAAAGCTTCTGCACAGCAAAAGGAATAATTAATAGAGCAAAAAGATGGCCAACAGAGTGGGAAAAAATATTTATTATTGCAAATTCATTTATATACAGCTTACCATTGGAGAGACTAGGTGTTACTAGGGAAAATGTAGAATGGCCAATAAAACAGTGGTCATTCAACATTTTATATAGCTTAGTTTCTATTACCTTTTCATAAAATATCTTTTTTTCCCCCAGCCAGGGATGTATCAGTGAAAAAAAGATAGAAAAATGATAATTCAAAATTTAGGAGCAGATATGATAATATTAGATAAAGCAAACTTCACAGTACAGAGAATAACTAGAGACAGAAGGATATTCGATAATGATAAAGGGTCTGTACACCAATACATGGCAATCCTAAATGTAAAGGGACCAAACAAAACCACTGCAAAATACGTAAAACCAAAACTGATAAAACTGAAAGAAGAAATAGACAAATCTATGATCATGAAATGCGTACCAAGTTTGCCATATCCTGGGTGAGCCATAAAACAAATCTCAACAAATTAGAGCTGGTTAAAATCATACACGTTGTTCTCTGATGAAAACACAATCAAACTAGAAATCAAAATCAGAAAGATAACAGGAAAATTCCCAAACATTTAGGAATTAAACAGCATACTTATAAACAACCAATTTGTCAGAATGCAATTCATGAGGGAAATTTTAAAAAAACAACAACATTGGGCCGGCCCGGTGGCGCACTGCTACAGTGCGCCGCTTGGGAGTGCGACGGCGCTCCCGCCGAGGGTTCAGATCCCACATACAGACCGGTTCCCGCTCACTGGCTGAGCGAGGTGCGGGCGCAGCACCGAGGGTTGCGATCCCGTTGCCGGTCCCGGTCCAGTACAGGCGCGACACTGAGGGTTGCGATCCGTTGCCGGACATGAAAAAAGACAAAAAGGGAAAAAAAAAAAAAAAAAAAACACAACAACAACATTGAACTGAGTGGAAAATGAAAATAAAACATATCAAAATTTGTGGAGCATAAAGAGGAAGTGTTGAAAGGAAAATGTACAGCACCAGATGCATACATTAGTGTTGGGCCGGATCACAGACTGCTCTGCCCCGTCCTGTGCAGGTCCTGAGCCAGGTCGTTGAAAGAAAAACCAAGCAGTGTCTGGCGAAGTGGACATGCTTCATCTTTAGATGTGAGCTCTGCTGACCAGCAGTTCAGAGCCACTGTCTTCCATACTGAAAATGCACAAACATGTCAACAAGCCAAAGGGTACACGGGTGCTCATGTGCACTAACTCTACTCCCATGCAACTTGTTTACAAAGGATGTGCTGAATCATACCCAGTCAGATATGAGGCGAGAGGACCTGACCAAACCAACTTCAGTTTTCTCACACTCCACCCCTTCAGGGTCCCTCGCTGTTCAATCTACACGTCTGTGATCTTCCCTGATGTTCCTTTAGCAAGGGTGGCTGACCCTTGCATCCATATAACCTCTGTACTTACTGCATGTTCAATACACCTTGAAGCTTGTCCCCATAGCTCTATTAGCCACAAACCCCCCACCTATACACATGTCCAGCTAGCAGTTGTCATTGGGGTGATTTTCCACAGAAATCCTGCAGCCATACTGGTAGGAAACTTGGTACATATTCAGCAAGCTGACACATTGGCCACACGAACATATGTTTTTTTCCAGTTGACTCTGGTGCTTGCAGCCACAATACTATGGGCAAAAAGACAAAAAGGTTACTGGCACCAATAGAGGGAGTTCTCTTCCTTTTGGCAGAACACATACCAGCTTACCATCCTGGAAAGAATGTTTGCAGGAACAGGTGCTGCGGCTCTGTGCAACGAAGCATCCACTGGAGAGGGCCCACCCTTGCAGGGTTTCTCATTCAAGGTCCTGACTGTCAGCCATAACAGCCCTGTCCACTCCTTCAGGCATGGGGGTTGGGTGGATAGCCTTAGTCCCTTTTTCAGAAGACCGTTGTACCATTCAATCATTCCCACTGTCTGGGGATGATACAGCACATGTAACTCTCACTGAATGGACAACTGAGAAGCCCACTTGTGTACTTCATGTCCAGTAAAGTGGGTTCCATTATCACTCTCTATGACCAAGGGTTGACCGTACATAGCCGTAAGGGTATTCAATGCCTTAATAGTGCTTTCCTGGTCTGGGGCCTTACTAGACCATACAAGTAGAAGCGCTGTAGCTGTATCAACTGCTGTGAAGATATACCTGTAGTTCTCTGACTTTGGCAGTGATCCCACAAGATCCACCTGCCACCATGTTAGGAGCATCCTCCTCTCGCGTTTAATGCCTACCTGCATGTGGCACCCAGTGAGTCATCAACGGTACATCTGCCCATTGGGGCATTCTTCCTCAGGTTTATGCAGCACCTGGTGAGACATTGACCACATGGTTTTGCAGCCAGCATGCTGAATTCTCCAATGTAGCCACCCAGCCACATCAGCCACTGGAGCTCTCTCCAGCCATCTTACCTTAACCAGTGCATCATCTTCATCATTGCCTGGACTGGCTATAGGGGAATGTTCTGTGACATGGAAAAGAATTACTTCCTTTTCCTGTCTTAATTCCCATAACTCTTGCTACATGGCTTGTCCCACAGGGGTCAGTGACCTGCCAGCCACCACTGATACTTCCAAGTATATATGCAAAGGGTAAGATGCTTATGTATGGCCCACTCATATTCCAAATAACTTAGCAGTATTAGAGTTGCCTTGGTTAAATCTGCAAGAGAATCAGAGGTTAGTAAGACATCATCTATATAATGAAACATTGTAACCGTGCTGGGTAGGCCTAGTTCACTTGGCTAGGTCCCCAGCTACTAAATCATGACAGATACAGGTAACCTTGGAGGAACAATTGAAAAGTTCAGTGCCTCCCTTCTCAGGTAAAGGCAAATAGATCTTGGCTATCAGCCAAGATCAGGATAG
>NW_007728861.1:185476-188485 GCF_000696425.1 Galeopterus variegatus | reverse complement strand
AATAATTTTATTTCCAACTTCATGAACCTAGAAAAAGAACAGCAAAAGAAAAGAAAGCAGAAGGAAAGAAAGAAAGAAAAAAGGAGATATTGATGAAATTAAAAGCAGAAAACAATAAAATAAAGAGATGATTCTTTGGATATATCAATAAAATTGACAAATTTCTATTAATACAGCAAAAAAAGCACTAATTACCAATGTCAGATATGAAACAGGAGATTTTACTACAGACGTAACAAATATCAAATGGATAATAAAGAAATACAATGAGCAACTTTTAAACAGGAAATTTTGCCAACTTAGATAAAACAGAACAATGCTTTGAAGAACACAATTGTCAAAACATCAAATATATGTAAAAAAGATAATTTAAATATCCCTGTAATTATTAAGTACTAGAATTGAGATTTACTAATTTAAAAACTCCATCTCTTCCCCAAAAATCTCCATTCTAAATTAGTTTCACTAAAAATTACACTGAAATGTTTAAGAAGAAACAGCAACAATTATACAAATCTTCTCCAGAAAATAAAAGAAGGCATATTTCCCAATTCATTTTATAAGCTTGTATTATTCTGATATCAAAACCAAGTAGTGGGAGTGCAAGAAAACTACAGGCAGTATCTGTCATAAATATGACAGAAAAATCCTTAGCAAAATATTCTCAAACAGAATTTAGCAATATTTGAAAAAGAATTATATGTCATAACTAAGTGGGATTTATTCTGGAGATGTAAGGCTGGCTCAAGTTTCCAAATTTACCAGTATAATCCACCATATTAATGGGTTGAAGAAGAAAAATCAATTGCTCATATTAATTGATTCATAAAAAAATTTGGTAAAACTTTTCACAACAATAAGAGCTAAGGACAAATTTTTCAATGTGATAAAGAATATCTACAAAAAACTAAAGATTATATTTAGTTGTGAAAGACTGCATGTTTGCAGACTGCATGATTTGACTGCATGATTGAGAACAAGGCAAGGGTGTACTTTCTCACAATTCTTAGTCAACAGAGCAGGGCGCTGTAAGTTCTAGAAAGTGCAGAAAAGAGGGCAAGAAAAGAGAAGAAAGGCACACAGATTTGAAAGGAAAATATAAAAGTGTTTCTATTTGCAGTGGAGATAATTTTCTGTATAGCAAAGCCCAAAGAATCTACAAAAACCCTCTTAGTAACAATAAGCAAATTTGGGAAGGTCACACTAAACAATTTCTATTTAGGGAAAAAACAAGCCACATTTAGAGCTCTTATAGTAAAATTTCTAAAACCTATATCAAAAGAATATTAGCAGCCAAATGAGGAAAAAGAATTATCTTGAAATAAGCAACAATAAATGCAGATTTTCAGTACAAAGGAAGCTGTAAGTTATATTCAAATGATATACTCAATATACTGAATAAAAATACTTAACTTGCTAAACAGAAATTCTTATCCTGCAAAATATATCATTCAAAATGAATGGAAGTTCTACGTCTGAGTTGGGTGTAGTCTGTAAAACATTAATGCTCTACATATGAATAACCAGGGGGAAACACAGGAAAAGACAATAGAGAGCTGCAAGAACAGCAAAGAAGTAGTAAAATTAAGGTTCCACAGAGAGGAGAGATGCAAAAAGATGAGCTACTTTTTTCGTTGTTGTTTTTAACTGAGAACTTTTGTTGTTTTCATACGCAGGCAAGAGTATGAGCATCTGATATTGTCCTGATCAGAAAGCCACTGTTAGAGACAGTGAAACCAGCCAAATATTTGCTGACATCATAAGGCTGGAGTGACAAAAATGGAGACCAGAGAAGCCTCAGTCCTAAGGCAAATTTTCCTTTCAAGATATTTTTTGAAGCTAGAAATCATACAGGGTGGAGGCTAAAAAACTCTAAAGTCATAATTTCTGAAAATTACAGCAAAGTTTATGGTAGTCTTTCAGTAGTGAGGAGACAGTGATTGGAATTCAACACACACCAGAAGACATACTGTGAATACCCAGGTTCTCATTTAAAATCTCCAAGTGATTCACTCCAGGGACAGGTATAAACCATATATACTGAGTATTACCAAAACTGTAAATTTTCCTAATTCTGCTTACCACTGTATCAAGCATGAGATGTCTCTGAAGAAAGAAAGCATCTGGATTCTTAAGAATTTTAATGCAATGTCCAGAACTCAATTATCAACCATGATGATGGGTAGAAATATTTGGATGAAAAGAAAAAAGAAAGAAAAAAAAAACTGAAAGAACTAGAGAGAGAGAGAGAGAGAGAGAGAGAGAGAGAGAGAGAGAGAGAATCTGAAATTGGAAAGAGTCTAGTAAATTACCCAGATATGGGTGTTTTAAGACTTAGAGTTTAAATAACTGTTGTAAGAATGGAAAACAATAAATGAAAAATGGAGAAATTTACCAGAGAATTAGAATCTATGGAAATAATTAGAAAATCTACAACTGAAAAATGCAGTATCTGAAATTATGAATTCACTAGATGGCTTTAAGAGGAGATTAGACAGTACACGAAATTATACTAATGAATTGAAAGACAGCACAATAAAAAAAAAAAATCCAAAGTGAAGCATAGAGAGCAAAGGTAATTGAGAATATAGCAGAAAGCATAAGGGATATGTACAGTGGGGAAATGTACAGTATATGTCTGATTGTGATCCCAGAAGGAAAAAGAGGGAATGAGCAAGAAAGTAGAAAAATCTGAAGAGATGATAGCTAAGAATATTTTAAACTAATAAAAAAAAATTACCAATGGACCGAAGAAACTTATAAACACGCAATTTACAATAAATTAAATAAAATGAAAGCAGTATACTAAGTACATCATAGTCAAACTGCTGAAAAAAGAAAATCTTAAAAACAGCTTCTTCAAAAGGACAGGAGTGAGACTTATAGCTGACTTATCAACAAAAACATGGAAGCCAGAAGAAAATGGGATGCCGTATGTAGAGTGGTGGAAGACTGAATTCTCTGCCTACTAAAAATATCCCCCAAAAATGAAAACAAGGAAATGTCATT
>NW_007728861.1:183908-184792 GCF_000696425.1 Galeopterus variegatus | reverse complement strand
ATTTTTTTGAAATGTAGATGTGGTGATTCTATCAGGGCAATTTTAATTAATATCATATTATCAGTTTGTCAAACTGAAAATGGATGAAAATACACAAATATCAAAAGCATACAGAGGTATCAGAGAGTTTGCCTTCGAAAATAAATTGAAAATCAACCTGGGCTCAGTCTAGTGGCATTTCACATTCCTGTCACCTATAAAAGACTGCTATATGTGGCATAATTATTTTCAGCACTTACCCTTGAAACAGTTAATCCATTACTTAATATGTATTTGGAATTGAGTCAAGGAAAATATCAGATAGAAAGAAAAAAAGTTCAGTGGTGATTTGCAGTCTTTGTAAGTAACTCATATTTGTAAACCCAGCTGTATGATTGCTTCCATTTAATCCATCTTTTTCATTTTTAAAAAGCCACCAGTTATCTTGAAAATAAAATAAAATAAGCCTCTTTTTCAAAGATGGAAAATTGTATCTTAGCGTAGAGGTACATAATGCACTGATGCTGATAAAAAAGCAGAATGAAGAAAAATTAAAGAATTTTTAAAGCCTGGCTCTTGCAAGATGCATTCACGTTCCTTTAACTGGCTTTATATAAATAAACACAAAAGAAATACACTCCAAAAGGCAAGGAAAGAATAGAGCGGGAGGGCTGAGTTAGGAAGAAATGTGGAAGGAAGATGTGTAGTGCTGGACCAAAGACAGGAAAGCCATAAGCTGGCAAGAGAGATCAGAACAAAATGAACATATACGGAAAGAGCAGTGTGACTTTGGCATTAGCAAGCTATCTCAGATGCTGTATCTGGTACTTAGGTTGTGCTCATTTAGCTGTTTGTAGGTTTTCAAAATGAGGAGAACATGCAAAGTTCCCACCAGGATGAATATA
>NW_007728861.1:166060-183664 GCF_000696425.1 Galeopterus variegatus | reverse complement strand
ATGTGTAGTGCTGGACCAAAGACAGGAAAGCCATAAGCTGGCAAGAGAGATCAGAACAAAATGAACATATACGGAAAGAGCAGTGTGACTTTGGCATTAGCAAGCTATCTCAGATGCTGTATCTGGTACTTAGGTTGTGCTCATTTAGCTGTTTGTAGGTTTTCAAAATGAGGAGAACATGCAAAGTTCCCACCAGGATGAATATGTGAGAGGTGAGAAACAGATTTTCAGGCTTCTATCCCACATTTTTTTTCCTAAAATTCACTGCACACAAATTACAAGGAAAAGGAAGAGTCTGAAATATATTGCAAGGTACAAAAGGACAACATGTTACGGTGGTGCTTGCCAGGACCTCAGAACTGGGCCCCTCTACAATTTCTTCCTCCAGTGACACAGAATAAGATAAAGGCATGTATCGTTTCCCAAAATGGTTCCTTATGGGGGAATTAAGTCTTATTTCTCACATTATGGTAATCTGAACTAAGAATAAAGGTCAGTTATTAGCTGTGTCAAATGTACATTTTGTCCCAAGAATCATTACTTGCTTTTATACATACAGACCCACACACAAAAATAAGACAGCCCAAATACTAGAATTACTAAAGCAGGAGATCCTATCTGGAGCTAGCAAGAAGTAAGGTATTACAAAGAAGATCATATTACTTCCCTGATAAAAATTATTTTTAGGTTTCCCATTAATAGCCTTACAGTAAATTCCAAACTCTTTAGCAAGGCACATAAATGCTTCACAATCTGGGTCCTGTTTATGCATGTCTCTCTCTTTTCACTCCGAGGTACATACATAATAAAATAATAAAAAGAGTGAACACTTATTGAGTGCTGAATATGCCAAGAACGAACTCTTCTAAGTACTATATGTATTAACTTGTTTAATTCTTAAGCCACATTTAGAGATAGGTGTCATTACCATTCCTACTGTATAGATGAATAAATTAACACATAGAGAGGTTAAGTAATTTGTCCCAATTTACATTCCTTATAAATGGCAGAGTCAGGATTCAAACCCAGGCTCTTTGCAATTCCCCAAGTGTGGCATGTTTTTTCTGACTTCTGAGGCTTGAACATGAAACATCCCTCCTCCATGCTTTCACGGCTCATTCTAGGCTTACTCTCATTATATATGTTAATTGTGACTTATTGATATTTATTGCTTATTTATCTGCTCACTGGAATGTAACTCTTTACTGAATATAACTCTTTACACAAGTGATGAAATCTTGTTCATCACTGTATTTCCATCCTCTAAAATAATGCTTGGTCCATACTTATTTCTCAATAGGTATTTGTCAAATAAATGAAAGATACCCATATTGGTTGTGTAAATACCCTGTTTCATACATACTGTTAGATCCTCTGTAGGACTCAATGAGCAATGATCATGAGACTGATAAATGAGTGAACTGAGTCATCAGGCCACTTGCAAATGTGATGTTCCTGCACATGAACTAAAATCACAAATTACAATTCCTTCTGCTTTTTGGTGATGCTTAAAATTTCCACCATTAGATTAATTTCTTTAAATTAAAGTGTTTCCAAAGATAACTCAACTAGGGGTATTGGATCACCTTTTAACGTTTATTATTTCATGGGTTCTTTTTCTCTCTCCATCCCTCCTGATCCAGCAGCCACCCTGCCTTTACTGCCCAGGGTAGAGATACCTTTTTTGTATTAAGTGAAAATGCAAGTTATAGCCCTGTTTTCCTGCTTTAGGAATTAGATTTATGTAAACTTGAGTGTTGAATTAAATGCTTTCTCATCTCTCATCTATCAGGAAGTAATACATTCTTGCAAAAGTGGGCTGATTCACGAAATGAAAGGCCTGATCATAGAGCATTTTCAAGGCATGTAGACCAGCATGACACATGTCTATTAGCACTGGGTCAACAGAGGAAAGGACAATGCAACATAAGACATTGAAATGAAACAGAGAATGCCTGTGTTAGAGGTGGGCCAAAGACCCCTATTGGTTTTAGAAAAGGCTCCATTTTAAAGCTTCTTGACAAATGTGGTAGACGCAGATTTGGGAGAAGTTCCTCAATAAATTGGAGCTTTCATTTTTCTACCTACATTTACTTTGTAATGTTTCCAAGTACAGTTCGTGTGATCTGGGTGAGTACTGTTTATAAATATAGATGACTGCCTGTTAATTCAAACCTAAAATAATGTCAGAGAAATAGACAAGAGTGATATTTAAAATGCAAACCATTTTGTGGGGGCTGAAGCAGTGTAGGAGCAAAGAATGTGAAACACTAAGGGAAAATCATCCGAAAGGTAGGACTTCTGGAATGCAGAGAAGATGCGTGGGAAGCCTAGCCAGAAAGTCAGGGAAAGGCAATAGCACCACAATATTCAGGATATGGCTTTAATTGTCAGGCTCCTGACAATCATTTAAATTTCCAAATTGCATCTAATTAAAGACATTAAAAATTAAACTAAATTAAAAGGGGCAGCTTCACACCCAGCCTTTGCCTCTGAATTTCCTGAGGAGCCCACCTACTGTCTGTCTCTCTGCCTGTGAACCCCTGAGAATTGCATTGCCTCGTAAAAACAGTCATGGGAATCTCTATTCTTCAGGACAAGAATCAGCAAACTCAGGGGCCTCTGCATTTTCTGTCTTTCCTGATTTGGAGCCTATTTACCACTTCAGCCACTCTAGCCATGTTTATTGACTTGCAGTTTTTGAACACATCATGCTCTTTTATCTCTCTGTATCTTTTTTTTTTAAACTTCACCCTCTTCCTAAAATGTCCTTTGTTTCCTGATCTATTTGCTCAATACTTGTCCCTTATCAAGTTTTAGCTTTAAAGTCTTTTTGCCTTTGAAGTCCATTTTTGATCCCTTCTCTAAGGCAAAATTGTCCATTCTCTCTTTTATAACCCTTAAAAACTAAATATCTCCTTGATTTAAGCATATATAACATTATATTGTACTTATTTGCTTATATGTGAAACTCCCCTCCCCACAATATACTTTAAATTCCTTGAGGAGTTTAGCAAATAATAGGAAATTAAAGAAATATTTGACTTATTAATGAATTAATTAATTAATCATACGAAATAATATTTTCTGCCTTTACAATTTTTCCTTATGTCAGTTTGCAATCAGAACATCTGATGCATACAAAGGATTCTTGATATTTCATAATGTGTGGAAAGAAACTTTTACTAAGAAATAAGGGAGAAACTTTAGGAATATTCCCTTTTAGTCCAGGACCAATTATTTCTGTTATCTGGGAATTATTTAGTTTTCAAAGCATCAATAGCCTCATCGATGAAATAACAACATGCACTGTAAAGAGAAATGAGGAGATGGCCAGGCCATAGTCTAACACATCAAAATTTCAGGCCCTCTTTTTTCTTTGTGTTAAACCAAGATCCCTTCTGACATTTGCATTGATGTCAGAGAAGGAAAAGCAGTCTCAGGAAATTGGCAGGGAAGGTTAGATCTGATGCTCAGCAGAGAAAAGGAAAGGAAAGACCTTTACTTATAAGTTATTTCAAGAATACCGATAACATGCATTTGAAAGAGGACATAATATCTATGTAGAAAAATAATTAAGATCAATCAAAATGTTATAGGATTTGTCCAGGATGATAAAAAGTTAAGATTTACAAAGAGATCACAGTGTTTGACATAGCTGGAAAACTGGGGGCGGGGAGGAGTGTTTTAAAACATGAACTGCTCTTTGCATTAGTTAAGATATTGAACTTTTTAAGTATTTGATACAAAGTCCTGCTGATTGTATACCGGCTAACTTACTTTTTATTGAATATAACAGAAAAAAAAATAAGTATTATAATGCATTAGTCAAAAGAAAACGTTTATTTCCCTGCCTTGTATAAGAAAACTAGATTGGGAACCAATGATACACACAGTGGAGTGATCAAATTAGATTGAAACAAAGCCCTATAATAGGGAGGTTCCATAAATATACTCTTTAGGACTATTTTTTATACTTGAAAATTGATTTCTAGAAAGTCATACTTATTTTCTCTTTTGTGAATTTTCTACACATAGTAATTGTTAATTTCTTCTAACCAGTATTAGTGTTAATTTATTTTCGTAATTGGTACGTCCTTTTTGGGAAAAATATTTTCCCATTTTCCTTACTATTATTTTAAATGGTTTACTTATTTTTTAGGAGGTACAGATCATTTTCACTATATAGTAAAACATATTAATAATCTTTTGTAATTGTAATAATGTTTTAAAATTTTGTTTTTTCCTGCTTTTAATCCAGGCATCATGATAAGGTTACCTGTTCTGCTTCTAACTTATTTCTTCTTTTTCCCCTTATGGCTTATTTATCCATCTGGAGTTTAGTTTTTCCTAATGAATTATCGTCATGCAATTTAAAAATAATTATTTTTTGGTTAGTTTTTTTGAAAAAAAATTGGATAAATATAAAGGAATATATGAATTATAATTTCTTTTCAATATAATTAATATGATTATAAATTATGTGTCTTATTTTGCATAGTAACCATATGATTATGAGGATTAACTTTATCTACCAGGCTTTGAGAAGATGAACAATGTAGGAGGAAACCACCCCTTATTGTAACTGGATAGTGCTTCACCGACTTTCATTATACTGAATAGACAATAAAACCACGTGAGATTTCAATCAGTTCTTTACTGAGTGTAGATAATCAGTTCCAGTTGATAAATAGTGTGCATGACTGTGGTGGTAACTGTGATATTGATTTCTGGCCTAGTTAAATTAATCCCCTGTCCAGACCAGAAGAGCACCTCACTTCCTAGAATTTTACGGATATTCCATATAATGCTACCTGTGCTTTCAAGGAATCTCAAATACATCAGCTCCCATCTAGAATCTTCTCTTATCTCCTCAATTCCTACAGCCCTGTGCCCCTTTTGTTCCTACTTGCTTTTCTTTTCTTGGGATTTACCATTCTTCCCTATAAAAAAGTCAACTCCCCCACTGTTTATTTGTATATTTATTTATTTTTATTAGCTCAATCACAACAATTCCTTGAAGTTGTTAAGACAAGTGAACAGATATGATGTTGATGGGGAAGTAGTGGGGAGAAAGAGGAGGGAAAAGGAGGAATTGGTAAAGGGACATGAAAATCAACTACATTGTATGCTGATAAATTAAAAAAAAAATAAATTACTCTTCTGATTTAAAAAAAAAAAAAAAAGTCAACTCCCAGTTCCTCCCTGGGTTGAAATGACAATTTTATTATTTTTTCTTTTATCTGGTGAAAAAAGAGGAATGAGCCCTGGTTCAAGCAAGACTTGTGGGTCCATTCATGGGAAGGGAAGGAGAGGGACCTTTTATTCATTGGAACTGGGTGGGGAAGACAATAAGCTTGGTTCCTTTCCTGTGTGAGACTGTTAGGGCTGTCACAACAAAATACCACAGCCTGGGCGGCTGAAACAACAGAAATTTGTTTGTCACAGTTCTGAAGGCTGGAAGTCCAAGATCAGGGTGTCTCGGCAGGTTTGGCTTCTCCTAAGCCTCTCTCCTTGACTCTCAGGTGACTGCCTTCTATGTCTTCACATGGTCTTTTCTCTGTGCACATGCACCTCGGTCTTTTCTCTGTGCACATGCGTTCCTCTTCTTCTTACAACGATATGAGTCCTATTGGATTAGGGCCCTACCCTTATGACCTCATCTAACCTTAATTATCTCTTTAAAATTCTTATTTCCAAATACAGTCACACTGGAGGTTAGGACCTCAACATATGAATTTGGGCAGGAGTGTGGGGTAGAGAGGAAGAGGCACAATTTAGTCCATAACACTTTCCTTTTGGCACTTGGATTCTTTCTAAAGTGTACATAATTATGCACACTTTGTACTTCTAGGATTAGAACTTCAGAGAGTTTTTGACTCTTGTTATATAGGATTCATATTCCTCTTATTAATATAATTTTTACTTTATAATTTCTGAATGTTTATCTCTGTACTTACTATGCTTCATTTTAATTATTCCAAAGTGATTTTTATTTTTCTCCTTCAGTGTAGTGCAATACAAGGGTACTTCAAAAAGTTCATGGAGAGACTTGAATTATCTTTTAATTCTGTTTTTCCACGAACTTTTTGAAGTGTGCAAGTACATATACTGGGCATAGTTTATTTTAAAGGATTACAAAATGTCCAGGAAAATCATTGTATTTTTCACATGACACCGTTTTGATATTGATGTAGTAAACTTTCCCTTTTCACTAAATAGAGTACTCAGGAAGCCTGTCGACCTCTGGCATGAATATTTACATACACAGAAAACCTTACTTTGTTGAGTGTTGAAACAGTTAGATACTGAGATATATTTTGAAAAGCTAGGATGCATTTCAAATAGATAAGGGATATATTCATATATATATATATATATTTGCTTGAAAATATATGACTAATGTCTCAAACTAGGAGTTTAGCAATCAAACTTTGTACAAATTTGTTTTGTTTCTTATTTTTTAGTTTTGTTTCATTTTATTTTTATTGTTTCTAATGACGTAGAATGCTTTGAGGCAAGGATAAACTCTGCAATTCACTATAGTAACCATGACTTTCTGCTAGCTCTATCACACCCAGCCTGTAGAGTCGGGTGAAGGTTGTATGCTCTGGCTTAAAAGATAGGAAGTGTGTAGTAGAGGAATATTTATAGATATCAATTTTTGATTTTTTTTTTTGGTTTTGTTTGCTTTTTTTCCCCTACAACTAAAGACTCAGAAACTTCAGGGTGAATGATTTGACATGAAAACTAATTTCTAAATATGCTTTCCATTTTTTTGTAAGATGAATAGATATAAATTATTATTTGAACATTATAAATAATTGCATCCAAAATCATGGCCTGCTAAAAGTTGACCTAGAATATGCATTTTATAAAATAATGAATAATATTCATTGCCAGAAGTTCAGTTTTAGAAATCTTTATATGAAATTCATATTTGTCCAAAGATCAGGAAAATTAGTAAAATTGTTGTCTGCATTCCCACAGTCAGTATAGCAGAGTATTGGTGTCCACTCTAGTCAGTCACAACCTCTTTTCTTCAACAGAGTTTTACTAGTCCCTATGGCTTTACAACATTCTGGGTTTCTCACCCTTTTGTTAATGTGATGTTTCTGGTCCCCAAAGCTTTAGAGTGTGTGACTATTACTTTACGTTTCTACTTAAATTGGTGGCAAATGAAAAGAATCAAATCAAACAAGTTTAAGTAAAACAAATGGAGTTTATTGGCTCATATAACTGAAAAGTCCAGGAAGAAACTATCTTAAAGAAGCTATCAAAAGCATGCAGAGACTCAAATAGTTTTGTTATGTCTCTAATTTCCTCTTCCCTTTATTAGGTTCTGCTTTCCTCATTGACTTCATTCTCAGTTTAAACAATATTTAACTTGCATCGTTTGTACAGCTAGAAGTTTTAGAGGGAAGAAAGTATCTCCTGCAAATATCTTCAGCAAATGTCAGGGATAACTTTCATTGGCTTAGATGAAGTCATAGTTTGCCTTCTTAATTAATATCGTGGCTAGTGTTTGGAGTTCTNGGCTTAGATGAAGTCATAGTTTGCCTTCTTAATTAATATCGTGGCTAGTGTTTGGAGTTCTCCAATTAGGTTTTCTGATTGCCCAGCCCTAGATTTCATACATCCCTGGAACAACATATACCGATTGTGAGCTGTGAGTGGTATTAAGGTCAGACAGAACACATTGCAGATATTCATAATATCTTACTGTCTGGTATTCATATCTTTTACCCAATATAGACAATTTTAAAGCATCTTTTCCTAGCTTGGTACAGCTATACCACAAACCAATTTTAGATAGGTTTTAAATTCTCCAGAATATGAAATTACCTAGTATGTTAAACGATTACTACATTCAGCTCCTAGTCCAAGGCATCTGGTTAATAAGTCTTTTGCTCAAGGCCAAAAGTAAATTCTTAGGTCTGAAACATGCACCCCCATCATACTCAATGTACCTTGGTGAGTAAGTAGGGCTTTTTCACTAAAATCTTCATTTGGACAGTGCAGATGGGGAAAGAATATACAGTATTCATCTGTACATACCAGAAACAACGTCTTTTAGGTTGATATAGCAAATACCCTCTATTCTGCAGTGAAGAGAGTCCCCTGGTCAACCAGTCTGGCTGTTCCTGATGCTACAATTTTGGAAGCAAGCTTTCACTTTTCCTGTAACATCTTATTTGGAAAAGTATCTTTCTTTTGATTACTCTAGTTCAACTCTCTTCCTGTTGGCGTAGGTTTGGATAATGGTTCCTGGGGATTACTTTAGTTGTTAAGCAATCATAAGATTTTGCTTCCCAAACTTGGGAGTTATTAGGCAATAAGACTAATTCTATTTGAACTTCTGTTGGCTTCCCATCAATTTGTATTCAATACACTCCTTGGGATTATTACCAAAGCCAAGGATCTAGAAGCTAATAATCTGTATCCCACCCCAGATGTTTGTCTCTTGGCAATAGCTCTTGCAAATGTTTTGTTCACANTCCCTCCACAGTGTACATTGAGATGGGATATACTAGCCTGAATATGATGCCCACCTATGGTTCTGGGTGATGGTATTCAAATCCCTGGGCTGATATGAGGAAGGGTTCCCAAAAATTAAATACAAAAGGTAGGCAACTGTCCATCATCAACTACAATAATTTATTTCTCACAAATAAAAAGAAAATTGCCACAAAAACTATGAATAAACTTCCTTTAGTTTCTGAAAGCAATTAGGACAATGATTACATTATTTCTTATAATTACTGAAAAAATAGAATGAAACTAACTGATTCAGCTGATAATAAGCCTTATTGGACAAGAAGAAAAGTACAAGTTGAATCAGGACGGAAGCAATTAAATTAACATTTCTTTCACAAAAGTATACTACTTCATGGATTACAGAAAGTTACATTTTCAAATATGTCTCTTCATTTCTTCTGCCATATTGCTCACTCTTATCTGAGGCAGTCCTGTTACAGAGACTTTTAATGCTGGTTTTAAGTGTAGGAAAGGGAAAAAATTCTCCTTTACTCTAAGATACTTAAGATATCTCTGAATAGGCCTAAGTATTAAGCCGACATAGATTAATATGACAAAAGCATATGCATTTTATTAAATTTTACCTGGACATGGTAGTCCCTACAAGAGAAAGAAGACTCCAAGAAGCAATTAGAGTTAAAAACTAAAAACGTAAATACTGAATTGAATAAAGAGTAGTAAATTATGAAAATGTGACAAGATAAAGGAGCTTGAGCTAATGCAGTTAATGGTGGAAAAGTAACTAGGAAAATAAAACAATATATATATATTTTTTTGTCTTTTTTTTTTTTTCATGTCCGGCAACGGATCGCAACCCTCAGTGTCGTGCCCGTACCGGACCAGGACCGGCAACAGGATCGCAACCCCTGGCGTTGCGCCCGAACCTCGCTCAGCCAGTGAGCGGGAACCGGTCTGTATGTGGGATCCGAACCCTTGGCGGGAGCGCCACCACACTCCCAAGCGGCGCACTGTAGCAGTGCGCCACCGGGCCGGCCCAAAACAATATTTTACAAGGTTTATTTGTACAGATTTTCAGCCCCAACTTTCCCGTCACTGGTAATAAAAATGTTACCTTTTTCCTGGTATAGTAAAGACATCTTCCATATGTGGGTTTTTTCTCCTGCTTTTAGGAAGAAAAATGGGAGGTCAGAGCATCCTTTCCACACCTTCTGTTTTCAAGTGCCTTTAGCTCAAAATAATCCTATGCCTAAATGGCGTATTTTGTGGTTGCATGTTCTGCCGCCTTTCACAAGATATTAGCCAGGCTTTTTATTTATTTATTTTTTTCTGATTGACTACCTGCCTTAACCAACTGAGACTAATTGACTAATTTTATTAAAAATATACTAGCATTCACAAATGTCAGGAAAGAGCTTAAGATAAGATAAACATATTTTTAAGCATAAAACAGTTCATTCTACAAAACGGAAAAAATGTTTGACAAAGCATAGCATGCTATTGAAGCATTTTCAACAGTATAAAACTACAGATTAGGAAATGGCTTTTGAAGTGTCTTGTAATGGTTGAGTTAGTTCAGGAAAAGCACTCTGATATTTGCTGCNTCTGTATCCCACCCCAGATGTTTGTCTCTTGGCAATAGCTCTTGCAAATGTTTTGTTCACACCTACTGTCTTCAGCATAATTGCTTCCTTTGGGGTCTCCACATCTAAAACAATAAGTTTAACCTACCCCTGCCTCAAATTCAATCTCAGTAAACTGTTTTTTCTTTTTTTTTCAAGTGTGGACTCTCAATTTTTAGCATTTCTTGTCAGTTTGTGTAAATCAGAAGATACTTGGAGGTATTTATGGCCAAGCCGTAGTTTTCTTTTGGAGCTACCAGATTTCTTCCTTTGTGTGGGGCTTGGAATGTGGATTTTTCAGCACTAAAATGTACATGACTATCCTATTAACAAGTATCTTTGATTGTTGAACACTAAGGAAAAAAATCTTCAAATCACGCTGTTTTATTTATTTATTTTTTTCTTTAATGTTCTGCTCAGATTAGATTCTCTCTTATTTGTAGAAATTTATTTATGGTCATAATAGCCAAGTGATTTAAGTATCCTTTCTGTTTTTTTATCAATTCTCCTAAAGTTGCAGCCTGAGGTCCCCGTCTCCAACAACTAAGAATTTACCATGTGAGAAAGATAGACTTATTACAGCCTGAGACATATCATCAACCACTTCGGTCTCTGCAATTCCGCATCTTAGGATATTTCATTTTCAAAATCCCACTTCCTCAATTTTTGTGTTATCATATATCATTGTTTTTATTTGACCGATCTTTAAAATTTTTAACAAATTTGACACTGAGATTCATTATGCACTCAATGTTTAATTGACAACTTTCATTTTTTTCTCTCCTACTTAGTGGTACATAAAATGTTATTCCTTACAAATGATGACATTGAAAAAATTAGTATTTTAGAAATGAAAACTTTCTTGCAATTGACAAAAACCAACCAAGTGTTAGCTTGATAAAGGAATGTTTTGCCCACATACTAAAATGCATATGGGAAACATTTGTTTTCAATGACTCAAACTGTAATACTGGGAACCTTTCACACTCCAGTTCTCAGCACTGCTTTCTTCTGCATTGCTCTCATCAATCAAATTTTCTTCATCTGTGGCAAAGACGGCCACCTTCTGTTTCCTTTATGACCTAACCCATAAGATGAATCTCCTTTACCTGCCTTGAGTCATGGCCCCTCACTGTGTCCCTCCACAGTGTACATTGAGATGGGATATACTAGCCTGAATATGATGCCCACCTATGGTGCTGGGTGATGGTATTCAAATCCCTGGGCTGAAATGAGGAAGTGTTCCCAAAAATTAAATACAAAAGGTAGGCAACTGTCTATCATCAACTACAATAATTTATTTCTCACAAATAAAAAGAAAATTACACTACAAATTGCCACAAAAACTATGAATAAACTTCCTTTAGTTTCTGAAAGCAATTAGGACAATGATTACATTATTTCTTATAATTACTGAAAAAATAGAATGAAACTAACTGATTCAGCTGATAATAAGCCTTATTGGCCAAGAAGAAAAGTACAAGTTGAATTAGGACGGAAGCAATTAAATTAACATTTCTTTCACAAAAGTATACTACTTCATGGATTACAGAAAGTTACATTTTCAAATATATCTCTTCATTTCTTCTGCCATATTGCTCACTCTTATCTGAGGCAGTCCTGTTAACAGAGACTTTTAATGCTGGTTTTAAGTGTAGAAAAGGAAATAAATTCTCCTTTACTCTAAGATACTTAAGATATCTCTGAATAGGCCTAAGTATTAAGCCGACATAGATTAATATGACAAAAGCATATGCATTTTATTAAATTTTACCTGGACATGGTAGTCCCTACAAGAGAAAGAAGACTCCAAGAAGCAATTAGAGTTAAAAACTAAAAATGTAAATACTGAATTGAATAAAGAGTAGTAAATTATGAAAATGTGGCAAGATAAAGGAGCTTGAGCTAATGCAGTTAATGGTGGAAAAGTAAATAGGAAAATAGAACAATATTTTACAAGGTTTATTTGTACAGATTTTTAGCCCCAATTCCCCGTCACTGGTGATAAAAATGTTACCTTTTTCCTGGTATAGGAAAGACATCTTCCATATGTGGGTTTTTTCTCCTGCTTTTAGGAAGAAAAATGGGAGGTCAGAGCATCCTTTCCACACCTGTTTTCAAATGCCTTTAGCTCAAAATAATCCTATGCCTAAATGGCGTATTTTGTGGTTGCATGTTCTGCCGCCTTTCACAAGATATTAGCCAGGCTTTTTATTTATTTATTTTTTTCTGATTGACTACCTGCCCTAACCAACTGAGACTAATTGACTAATTTTATTAAAAATATACTAGCATTCACAAATGTCAGGAAAGAGCTTAAGATAAGATAAACATATTCTTAAGCATAAAACAGTTCATTCTACGAAACGGAAAAAATGTTTGACAAAGCATAGCATGCTATTGAAGCATTTTCAACAGTATAAAACTACAGATTAGGAAATTGCTTTTGAAGTGTCTTGTAATGGTTGAGTTAGTTCAGGAAAAGCACTCTGATATTTGCTGCAGTGGTTTCTGACCTCAATAGTCTGTTCTTCTAATGAAGACTCATGTAGGTCGATGACACAAATGAATTCAAGGCATAAGGGTTAACAAATATATAACTAATGCCAGTGGTTTTCAATCTCTGCTGCATATTTGAATTTTCTGGGCCCAGGTCCAACACAGGGAGATTCCTATTCAACTGATGTGGAGGTATTTAAAACTCCTCTGGTAATTCTTACATGCAGACGTAAGTTAGATACCCTGGTTTCAGTGAATGTGCTTGGGAAATCCATGTTTGCTAGTGACAGTGATGTCACCTTTAGAACTAGAAAGTAAACCTCTGAGTGATTCTGAAAGAAGTTGCTTTGCTTTTGGGGTACACTGAGCAGAAAGTTTCAACACTTTGAAATGGCTGAAGAAAATGTTCCATGTAAGATCAGTGAAGTAAACAGGAAGAAGAACACAAAGATTATTTTGAATGAAAAAAAGAAAACTATACAGATACAAAATATATTTTACAAATAATAGGAGAAATTTGTGGGCAGTGTTTGCCAATAAACTTGAAAATGTAGATGAAGTGGAAAAATTCTTAGTAAAATATAAGTAACCAAACTTATTAAAAACAAATTAAAAATTTGAATAGTCTAGAACTATTAATGCAATTAAATTGGTAATTATAAATATTTCCCTAATTAGACACCAAAAAACCAAACAAACAAATTGAAAAACCAATAGTCTCATTTCATTTTAAAAGTCAAACAAGATAAGATATTTATAAGAATGGAAAATTTACAGGCCAATATCATTTATAAATGTGGATGCAAAAATAAAAATTAGGACATGGAATCCATTGACATCTAAAAGTGGCCACATAGTAACGAAAGTAGGTTAACACCAGGAATGCCAGTATAACTAAAAACTAGATAATCTACATAGATTATGTATTACATTATCACATTAAAAATAAAAAAAATATTATTATAAAAGTAGATGCAACAAAAAGGAATTCAATAAAATCAAATATTTATACATTAAAAAAAGCTCTTAGGAAACTATGAAAAATTAGACAATACCAGGTATTTAGAAGAACAATGGGGCTTATATTAACTGTTGGGGGAAGTAAAAATTTGTTTAGCCATTTTAGAAAATCACATAGTATTATCTGGTGAGCTTGAAGATTTATGAGCTGTGGCTCAGAAATTTTATTTCTAGATATATACTCTATGCCAATGGTTTTCACACTTGAATGTGCATCAGATTCACCTAGAAGGACTCGTAAAAACTGTACACCAGTTCTCCCAGATTTTTTTGATTCAGTAGGTCTGAAGTGAGGTTATGGAATTTGCACATCTCATATGTTCCCAAGTGCTGCTGCTGTTCAGGAGAACCACTACAGTACGGATACACTTGTGTCTGTGCAAATAGAGACATACATAAAATTGGAAACAAATTTCTATGAGGAAAATGGACACACAAAATACAATGGATTCCAGTACTATAGTGATTATGAAAGAACTACAGTCAATGTAACAACCTGGATGAATCTATGATCTAAAAAAGAAAATTGCAGAAGAACACACACAAAACATTAATTTTTATAAATATTAAAGTATGCAAAACATTCTTATATCATATAGAGATACATATTTTTTTGTAAAAATATACATAAAACCAAAGGGAAGATACACCCATGATTAAGAATAGTGATTTACCTCTGCTGGGAAATGGAAGAATTTCCTGGAACAGACCACACAGGGGTTTAAATATATATCTTAAGATTGATAATAGGAAAGTGGGTATTCCTTTTATTATTATTATTATTGTTGTTGTTGTTGTAATTGTTATTGTTATTATTATTTGTAATTATTTTCTACTTACCTGTATATTATAAATTCTTAAATACAGTAGTCCGCTCTTACTCACGGTTTCACTTTCTGTGGTTTCAGTTATCTGAGGCCCCAAAATACTACATAGCAATTTCCAGAAATACACAAGTTATAAGTTTCAAATGCTGCCATTCTGAGAAGAGTGATGAGATCTCACGCCATCCTGTGCTATCCTGCCCAGGACATGAATCATCCCTTTGTCGAGTGTATCCACGCAGCATACACTACTCACCCCAGAGTCACTTAGTAGCTTAGCTGTCTTGGTTATCAGATCAGCTGTCGTGGTATCACGATGCTTGTGTTCGAGTAACTCTTATTTTACTCAATAATGGCCTCAAAGTGCAAGAGTAGTGATGCTGAAATATTGCTATAATTTTATTATATATTATGTTCTATTTTATCATTAGTTATGTTGTTAATCTCTTACTATACCTCATTTATAAATTAAACTTTATTGTAGGTATGTATGTACAGTAAAAAAATATAGTGTATATAGGGCTCAGTACTACCCACAATTTCAAGTGTTCACTGGGGATCTTAGAAAGTATCCCCCACGGATAAAGGCAGATTACTATATATTAAATATTCTGTAGTACATAAGCAATCCCTAATTGATGCTAACCTTAATTCAGGCTGCTAATTTCTACTTTCATAGTCCTTTACAGCTGCTTTTATAAAACTATCTATATAGTAGTACCCTAAATCAATTTCTGGGGAGACAAATTTCTTTCTTTTCTCATAAACCTCAGAAGATTTTGAGTGTCTGTCTCTAGGTCTATATATTTTTTGTAAAATGATCACAAGTTTTTAGGCTATTTCCTTATGACTTGTCTTAGAAACTGCTCATTCAACCAGATACTTCCAATATCCTGCTTTATTCAAAAAAATGAATATGTTATAGAAATCTAAAGCACTAATATTTTGAACTGGGATTCAAAGTTATGTAGACTAACCAAATTTGTTGCATGGGTTTCCCTTGTAATAACACTAAAACATGGCTGCGCAATCTCAGATTGAAGTTCTATCATTCCAGAAAATTGAGTAATTAATGAAAGGATTTTAAGGATATACAATTGCAAAACTAAAACAAAAAGGACACTATTTGGAAGAATAATTTTCCAGATTTCTAAATTTCAAATACAAGATCTGAATATAACTTTTGGAAGCAAACAGTAAGTCTGAACTCAAAATTATGTGAAAATCTGTCAAGTACTTGTTAAGGAGTTTTCATTTTTCCCTTAAATATTCTTTCCTCTAATCTCAACATTATTATCTTTTTTTGTAATAGTCTCCTTTGGACACTCTCAAATTTATCAGTACTTCTCTCAGTCTATAACAGTACCAGGCATAAATGTCACCTATGATTATTAGAAAATAAAATTTTATTAATATTTCTTATTATAATTTTAATTAATTTTGACAAAAGCATGACATTGTTAATGTCTGTTGTGGTTTTATCAAGCTAATGTCTTCAATTTATTGATGAAGCCTCCTGTTATTCCACATTGTTTACCTTTAGGCTCGATTCACAGTCTATGCAAAAGTTTTGTTTTGTTTTTCCTTAAACATTGAGGTTTAAACTAACTTTTATCTCTTCAGATTAATATTCCATTATTAATATATTCTGTTAAGATATTTTTGTATCTCAGATATGACATCCAATGTATTACTATTCTCACAAGTTTTCTATAACCCACACATCATTAACCTATTTTCATTGTCTTAATCCAAGACAATGATAAACGTTTTTTGAATTAGGATCAATAGCAAAACCTTAAACACTTTCCTTCAGGTTAATATTGATATATTAATCAATATTTTCTGGTTAGGTTATTTCAGTAATTGCCATTAATAAAATAATTACTTGGTTCAAATTTNTCCTCTAATCTCAACATTATTATCTTTTTTTGTAATAGTCTCCTTTGGACACTCTCAAATTTATCAGTACTTTTCTCAGTCTATAACAGTACCAGGCATAAATGCCACCTATGATTATTAGAAAATAAAATTTTATTAATATTTCCTATTATAATTTTAATTAATTTTGACAAAAGCATGACATTGTTAATGTCTGTTGTGGTTTTATCAAGCTAATGTCCTCAATTTTTTGATGAAGCCTCCTGTTATTCCACATTGTTTACCTTTAGGCTCGATTCACAGTCTATGTAAAAGTTTTGTTTTGTTTTTCCTTAAACATTGAGGTTTAAACTAACTTTTATCTCTTCAGATTAATATTCCATTATTAATATATTCTGTTAAGATATTTTTGTATCTCAGATATGATATCCAATGTATTACTAATCTCACAAGTTTTCTATAACCCACACATCATTAACCTATTTTCATTGTCTTACTCCAAGACAATGATAAACATTTTTTGAATTAGGATCAAGAGCAAAACCTTAAACACTTTCCTTCAGGTTAATATTGATATATTAATCAACATTTTCTGGTTAGGTTATTTCAGTAATTGCCATTAATAAAATAATTACTTGGTTCAAATTTCATCATGCTGTTCACTAGTTTAGTTGAAGGATTTTAGGTGCAGTATATCTATAAAGTCTTCATGATTTACCTGTCTGGAAATCCTATAAAAACTGTAAATGAGGATAGGATAGTTTGATATGCAATATTTTCATTTCAGTGAACATCCAGAGGCTTCTCCTAATTACCTCTGACATTTTTTTTCACGTTCACAAAACATCTGTGAGCTAATCTGTAAATTGTATAAGAGCAGTAAGAACTTCATGTATCTTTAGTGTATAGTATCCCTGCCCTTTTATGAGATGAATATTTTATTTCTGTTTTCATTGCTCCAGTACCCTTTTCATCATTTTTCTGGTAGCAGACTCTCATTTTCTCATGATGAAATCCATACCATGCATTTTGGGTGGGATTTCCCCAGGAATGGTCTCGAGAATGGGTCCACCAGCAAAGCTGGGTCAATCCTGGAACATGTTTGATAAAGCCATTATCCCTTTTCTTTTGAGGTTCGTGAGGTAAGAGCATGTATTTTCCTACTGGGATCATTAAGGTGAGAGTGACGGAGGCTGTCTTTTTCAGGAGGAGAAGATAAACTGTAGCCAGAGGATTACACGTAAAGTTAGGCAGAGCTGAAA
>NW_007728861.1:162051-165120 GCF_000696425.1 Galeopterus variegatus | reverse complement strand
TACTCGTTCCAAAAAGAAAGTCAAATGTTAAGAAATTTGATTGTATCAGTGGACATTTCACTCCTTTTATACTTCTTAATGTGTTAAAATTCTGTTTTCTCCCCATTTGTCTTCTTCCTTTCTTCTATACTCAGAAGAATTTGCTTATAAATTTTAGCAGTTTTCTGATAATTTACTTTGAGTCACCCCGTTTCTAAGGGAAGTTTATCTAAAACAGTTTCAAAATATTATTTGTGTCTCTTACACTGCAACTGCCACTGGAAGGTCATCTGTTCTTTGGTGTGGACAAAAAACAAGTAGCAATTGGACAGAAGAATGACATTGTAACATTTCCAGCAACAAGTGCTTTGGGGGATTTCAGAAAGTTTTTGAACGTGACAGTGTGGAACTGAACTGCAAAATGATATCTGCCATCTACTTACCACCAAAGGCTGAAACTGGAAAGTGCCTTGCAGCATACTGGCTGTGTGGTTTAACTGGCACACAAAAAAATTTCATATCAAAATCTGGTTATCATCAAGCTCCCTCAGAACATGGCCTTTTCATTGCTCCAGATACCAGCCTTTGTGGCTGCAATATTAAAGGAGAAGATGACAGCTGGGACTTTGGCACTGGTCCTGGGTTTTATGTGGATGCCACTGAAGAGCCTTGGAAAACTAACTACAGAATGTACTCTTACATAACAGAGGATCTTCCACAACTCATACATGCCAATTTTACAGTGGACCCTCAAAGGATGTCTATTTTTGGCCACTCTATGGGAGGCCATGGAGCTCTGATTTGTGCTTAGAAAAATTCTGGAAAATACAAATCTGTGTCAGCATTTGCACCAGTTTGCAACCCAGTGCTTTGTCCTTGGGGCAAAAAAGTCTTTAGTGTATATTTAGGAACAGATCAAAGTAAATGGAAGGCTTATGATGCCACACATCTTGTGAAGTCCTATCCAGGTTCTCAACTGGACATAATGATGGATCAAGAAAAAGATGACCAGTTTCTTTCAGATGGACAGTTACTCCCTGGTAGCTTCATAGCTGCTTGTAGAGAAAAGAAAATCCCCATCGTTTTTGGATGACAAGAGGGTTAACATCATAGCTACTATTTCATTTCAATGTTTATTAGTGATCATGTTGGACATCATGCAAAATACCTGAATGCATGAAAAACTTCAGAAAAGAGAATCTCTTCAAGATTATAAAAGTTGAAATAAACAGATTTGCTGAGGAAAAAAAGTTTAAAACATTGGATTTCAGAATGCTAAAAGGGTTTTATTCTGTGGTTAAATTACCTTCTGAATAAATATATAAAACCTAAAAAAGTACCATTTGTATTTTTAAAATAAATGATTACAAGTAATACTCTTAAAATAAACAAACAAAAAGTTGTGCACCCATATATTTCTTTATTATTACACAGAGGCATTAAGATAAGTTCTCATAGAAGTAGAGTAGAATAATGGTTACCAGAGACAGGGGGGTTGGGGGGAAGGAGGAAAAGTGGTGGACTAATGGGTACAAAACTATGCTATTTACCCTAAGTGTATCATTGTAAGTATATGCATGTATTGAAACAATACACTGTACCCCACAAATATGTACAAATAAATGTTAAAATATTTTAAATAAAACAATAAATAAAAAAAAATAAAATTGCACGTTAGTTTTTGTATGATGTGTGACCTTAACGCATATTTTTATGTTCTTTTATTATCATAAGTTTTTTTTGATAAAGCCTGTTAAACTTTAGGATGAAATGGTTTGAACTGAGAACTTGTCTTACTATTCTTTTATGTTTTGTTACTTGAATTCATGAAAAAATAACCTCTGACCTTTCACATTAGCTCTGCTAAACATATGATATTATCAATCATAAGGATTTGGTTTTTGTGCGTAATTATTTGATATCTTTCTAATATAAATACTGAGATAACACACTGCAATTTGAAGGCCTAGGTTTGTCTCTAGACTTTCTTCGATTCAGGCTGTTTTCTGCAATAACCAAGATCTTCATTTTTAAAAAATTGAGCTTCTAGGCATTCTAATGAGAACACCATTTGGAAAATGAACCAATGAACTAGTGTAATTTAGAGGATGCTATAAGTCTGTGACAATGACACTAGGAGAGGTGCAAAGTTCTCAAATTAATCTCAATGGACTAATTATGGTCACTTAAGTGTCAGTGTTGTTAACTTTTTTCATTGCAATGGAAAGGGCTAACTACTGTGCTTTTTTAGGCCATCTGAACACCCACAATAGCAGGAGGTGGCATTCATTTGAAATAATGTGCTATAAGGAAAGCCTTTATGAACTAGATGTGCAGAAACTTGAATATTATTTTGATTAATAAGTTAATTGAAGTGTTGCTACTACTGTCCTTAAAATTAGAATGAAAGTAATGGTTATAGTTTTGTCAGCTAAAAAGTGGCTGGACTCCAACCGTGAAGTTTATAGGATTTTGTATTTTTTTCTATAAAATATCATCCACCGGCAGGGAAGACAGTTTACCTTAATAAGGTAATAAATATTTTGGACGAAATATCCCTATATCTTATAATACTACCTGATATTAAAACCCAAAGAAGGCCTAAATAAAGTAGTGAACAAATGTTGAATCCTTATTCTCTTTCAAAGGATATTTGCAAGTTTTATATTTTAAATAGTATTCATCACCACCTTCGCTGTTGCTGATGCTAGGCTGTGGAATACACAAACTGTGACAGCAATAATTAGGACAAAATTGTATTTTGAAACTAGCAAAAATCACTCTACTTCCCTTATTCTGTTGAATATTTTTTTCTCTATGCAAATGCAATAAGAACTACAATCAGTAGAAAAAAAATTGGTGGGTTATATGTTGTAATTAAAAGATATCATAAGAAATGTTGATAAAATTAATATAGTGAAATATGGTTATTTTAAATTTAAAAAGAAAGAGAAAAACAAACTACATCTCACAAAACTAATTCCCTTTGATTTTAAGTTCGCATTCTCCACTACAAAAACCCTGACATAAAACTGCATTACCATATAAATAGAAATTATATAAAATCATATATCATATTTGGAAATGTGC
>NW_007728861.1:158340-162002 GCF_000696425.1 Galeopterus variegatus | reverse complement strand
TTTTGTATTTTTTTCTATAAAATATCATCCACCGGCAGGGAAGACAGTTTACCTTAATAAGGTAATAAATATTTTGGACGAAATATCCCTATATCTTATAATACTACCTGATATTAAAACCCAAAGAAGGCCTAAATAAAGTAGTGAACAAATGTTGAATCCTTATTCTCTTTCAAAGGATATTTGCAAGTTTTATATTTTAAATAGTATTCATCACCACCTTCGCTGTTGCTGATGCTAGGCTGTGGAATACACAAACTGTGACAGCAATAATTAGGACAAAATTGTATTTTGAAACTAGCAAAAATCACTCTACTTCCCTTATTCTGTTGAATATTTTTTTCTCTATGCAAATGCAATAAGAACTACAATCAGTAGAAAAAAAATTGGTGGGTTATATGTTGTAATTAAAAGATATCATAAGAAATGTTGATAAAATTAATATAGTGAAATATGGTTATTTTAAATTTAAAAAGAAAGAGAAAACAAACTACATCTCACAAAACTAATTCCCTTTGATTTTAAGTTCACATTCTCCACTACAAAAACCCTGACATCAAACTGCATTACCATATAAATAGAAATTATATAAAATCATATATCATATTTGGAAATGTGCATCCTATATGCAAACTTGTTCTTATACTTTTATTTAAAATAGCATCACTTTCAAAAGCAAACCTAAGGAAGTGTTCATGCTCTCATATTCTGTTAAATAGACAACCTTATTTCCAATTATTATTTTTAAAAACAACTTTAATTAAATAAAGAAAAGAGTCTGGGACCATAAAACAATCTTTGCTTTGTTACTTGAAATTACTTCCTCAGATTCTCCAATTTAAAAAATAGATTAGAAAAATCTGAATGCAATAGACTTCCTTTTGAATCATTCATCATTCATGAGTGTGATGGAACAAATGTCTGTAATTATAATTAGGCCATTAAAATCTTAAATTCTTATGCCAAAAGAACAACACTTTAAGGAGTGTCTTTAATTTATACAAAACGTGGAAGTGTCTTTTTAACTACTTCATCCAGGCATGACAAGACTGATAAGTTAGCTTTCTCTCCAAATTTTGATACTGGGATAGCACAGGAGAGATGGGAAAATGATGGCCTTTAGAACTACACTCAGCAACCAACTCAAACCAGTCAATCAAGCAATCCATCATAACCGTGAATAAAATTTAAGAAACGTTCTCAAAATAATACAGTAAGTAGAAAAGTTGTTTAGAGATACACACATATATAATATGCATTGTTTAGAGATTATTTACGTACATAATAAAATTTTAAAGTTAAACAATTGAATGATAAATACAGAATCCAGGATAGGGGAGAAACAGAGTTATTAGGAAAGGACACATGGGGATCTTCAGTGGCTTTGGCAATGAACTATTTCTTAAGTGGAGTGGTGAAATCAAGTCACCACCTTGTTATATTTTACAACTTACATGCTTTCTTTGTAGGTATTAAATATTTTATATTAGAAAATATAATTATTTAATAACTTGGTGGATGGGCTTAATAGCAGAACAGACATAGCCTCTATTATCGTCAGGCATTTTACATTTTAAAGAATCTTAAAATTTCAAAGACTAAAAACAAGTAATATTTTATTTTTTTTATATGTCTGCTCATTCTAGACTGTTCCTTGTGTTGGTAGACTCACAATAAAACAGCTGAAAACAAGCAAGTACATTTCAGAATTTGTCTACCTTACATCCACTCACATTGCTATAACTAAAGAAAATTTCTATGCTGAGCTGAAAGTCATTATGTCTGTACTATATACTTTGCTTATTGTAGGGGTAGTCACCACAAATGACAAATGATATGGATATATATGATCCACTTATTATAGGGAAGGAGTGAAGAATTGGGAATAACAAATCATTACTAATTTTTTTTCTATTACTAAAGAAAAAATTACTGAGCTGGAAGATAAAGTCTAGAAACTTTTCCAGAAATTAGCAGGAAAAGACAAAAAGTTGAAGTTATAAAGAGTTTTGAAACCGGATTTTAGATGATTCCCATATAAATTTATATGTAAACTCGGACATTTGCTAAAACATTAAAAATAGAGTCTATAATTTTAAAACTATAGATTTTATACCTTTATCACTTAGGGGAAACATTATAAAACATTACAACATCTGAATAATAACATATATAACATATTACTTACATATTATATGTTATATATATATATATATGTAAAACATATAATAAATAGAATACTAAAATGTAATCTAGGTAACAAAAGATAAAAATAAGGAGAAGAGAACAAAGAAGTTTTAAAAACATTAGATGATATGAAGTGTTAATATAACACCAATTATAATTTAACAAATGGATTAAATTGTAATTTAAAGCATTAAAACTTTATTTGTAAAAACCTAATATACAGTGTGCTGTCTACCTTTAAAATAAAAGAGTTTAAAAACACAGAAATAAGAAAAAATTAAGACCAATAATCAAAAGAAATAATGATGTTAATAATAGGCAAAATTAAAATGATAAATTATGATAAAGGCAAAGAGGAACAGTGTATCCTTGAAAAAAATATAATTAACACAAATTTTTACATGCTTAATAATTTGGCCTTAAGCTATGCAAAACAACTCCCAGAAATATGGAAAGACATAAAAAAATCTAAAACCTGTAGTTTCTGCATTTAACAAGTAAAATTTCAAAGTTTTAATTTTGAAATTTATTTATTTTTCTAAATTGTGATAAATAACACATAACAACTTTTAGCATCTAATTCATTTTTAACTACACAGTGCAGTAGCACTGAACTTATTCATATTGCAAAACTGAACTTCTACACCCATTGAACAACAATTCCCTTTTCTTGCTCCTCCTTGCACCTGGCAACCATCATTATACTTTCTCTTTCTAAGAGTTTGACTAGTTTAGATGCCTCATGTAAGGGGAACCATGAGTATTTATTTTTCTGGGACTCACTTATTTTAGTTTGCAAAAATCCTCAATTTCATTCCTATTGCAGCATATGCCAGGATTTTCTTCTTCTGTAAGACTATAGAATATTCCATTGTATGTGTGTATCACATTTTCTTTATCCATTCATTTATACATAAACATTTGGGTTGCTTCTATCTCGTGGCTACTGTGAATAATGCTGGAATCAACGTGGATGTGTGAATATCTGTTTGAGATCCTGTTTTTAATGCATTTGGATATATACACAAAAGTCTGTGGTATCGTATCGTAATTCCAGTTTTAATATTTTCAGGAAACTCCACACTATTTTCCATAATGGCCAAGCCATTTTGAATTTCCACCAATAGTGAACACAGTTTCAAATTTCTCCACTTCCTCATCAATGCTTGCTATTTTCTGTTTGTTTATTCATTTTATACTGACCATCTACTGAGTGTGAGATGTTTTTTTATTATGGTTTTTATTTGCATTTCTCCAATAATAAGTGATGTTGAGTGTTTTTTCATATGTTTATTGGATGTTTTACATCTTATATTTAAATCCTTTGCCCATTTTAGGATTATTTGTCATTGTTGTAGTTATTGAATTCTAGAAATTATATATTCTGAATATTTATTGTGGATATTTGTTATGGATATATACCCCTAATCAGATACAAGATTTGAAAATATTTTCTCCCATTGCACAAGTTGCCT
>NW_007728861.1:156675-157914 GCF_000696425.1 Galeopterus variegatus | reverse complement strand
TTTTATGTTTGGCATAATCCCATTTGCCCAATTTTGTTCTTGATGCCTGTGCTTTGCTGTCATATCCAAGTAATTATTACCATATCCAGTGTCATGAAGCTCTTCCCCAGTGCTTTTTTCTAGGAGTTTTATAGGCTCATGTTTTATAGTTTAGGTCTTTGAGTTAATTTTTGTATGTAGTATCAGATAAGGGTTCAACTTTATTCTTTTGTATATGGATATCGAGTTTCACCAAAACCATTTGTTGAAGAGACTATCCTCTGCCCATTTTGTAGCTTTGGCACCATTGTCAAAGGTGACCACGTGTGTGAGAGTTTATTTCTGTGTTCTCTATTTAGTTCCATTGGTCTCTATGTCTCTCCCTATGCCAGTACCACAATGTTTTGATTAACTTAGCTTTGAAATACATCTCAAAATCCAAAAATGTGAGGCCTTCACCTTTGTTTCTCTTTCTGAGGATTGCTTTGGCTATTTGGGGTCCTTGGAGATACCATATAAATTGTAAGATTTTTTTTCTATTTCTGTGAAATATGCCATTGGGATTTTGATAGGGATTTAATTAAATTTGTAGATTGCTTTGGGTAGTAAGGACATTTCAACAATATTAAATCTTTCAATCCGTAACCACAGATGCCTTTCCATTTATTTGTGCTTTCTTCAATTTTTTTCATTATTGTTTTGTAGTTTTTGATGTACAAGTTTTTCACCTCCTTGGTTAAGTTTATTTATTTGTATATTATTCTTTTTGATGCTATTATAAATGGAATTATTTTCCATTTTTTTTTATTGTTCTTTGTTAGCCTATAAAAGCACACTGATTTCTGTGTTTTATTTTGTTCTCTGAAACTTTGCTAAATTTGTTAGTTCTCACAGTATTTCTTTAGCATTTTCTTATTCATCTTCCGTCTGGTTGTTCTATCCATTATTAAAAATGGCCTATTGATATCTTTTACTATTACTGTATTACTGTCTACTTCTTTCCTCAATTCTGTCAATGTTCACTTTACATATGATGTCAGGTACATACATATTTATAATTGCTATATTTTGCTTGTGAATTAATTATTTTATCATCATATAAGTTTGTCATCTGCAAACAAATACAATTTTATTTCTTCTCTCCCAATTTGGATGCCTTTTATTTTTCTTAACTAATTGCTCTGTCTGGTACTTCCAGTACTATGTGAAATAGAAATTATTAAAGTGGGTGATCTTGCCTTATTCCGGATTTTAAAGGAA
>NW_007728861.1:154481-155906 GCF_000696425.1 Galeopterus variegatus | reverse complement strand
ACTATGTGAAATAGAAATTATTAAAGTGGGTGATCTTGCCTTATTCCGGATTTTAAAGGAAAAGCTTTTCATTTTTACCAGTGAGTTTCATGTTAGCTATAGGTTTTTCATATATCACTTTTATTATGCTGAGGTAATTTCCTTTTATTCCTATTTTGTTGAGTTTTTTTACCATGAAAGTGTGCTGAATTTTGGTAAAAGTTTTTTCTGCATTAATTGAAATGATCACATGGTTTTTGTTCTTTATTCTTAATGCAGTGTATCACATTTATTTGTTTTTGTATGCTAAACTATTCTTGAATTCCAGGAATAAATTCAACTGTGTAATTTCTTTAATGGGCTGTTGAATTAGGTTGGCTAAATTTTTCATGATTTTTTCATCAATAGACATCAGGGATATTGGTGTTTAGTTTACTTTTCTTATAGTATCTTTGTCTTGTTTTAGTATCAAGGTAATTCTGGTCTCAAAAAATTGAGTTGGAAATATTTCTTTCTCTTTAATTTTTTTGAAAGGGTTGGAGAATAATCGGTGGTAATTCTTCTCTAAATATTTGCTAGAATTTTCTAATGAAGCCATCTGGCACTGGATTTATTTTTTTTGTTGTTGAAAATTTTTGATTACAAATTCAATTTTGTACTACTTACACATTGTTCAATTTTTAAATTTCTTTATGACTTAGTCTTGCTAGGTTGTATGTTTGTAGGAACTTCTTCATTTCTTCAGTTTTATGCAATTCATTTATGTATAAAAATTAACAGTAGGTAGTCTACTATGATTCTTTAAGTTCTGTGTTCTACTACTGATTCTTTACTAGCTTGTTACCTACAGCAAGTTACTCAATCTCTCGATGACTCCATGTTCTAAACTGTAAAATGCTGTATGTGTGTATATGTGAGAGAGATAGGGGAGAGAGAACGAATGAAGTTCAAGTTAATTCCCCTAAGCATCTGTGACTTATCGTCAGACACGGGTGCTCAATAAAAATTGTATCTTAATTGATTGGTCTGGTGGAAGAAATGTTTCTCTAGTCAAATGAATGTGTTTGAGCCTCAGATCAGCTACTTGTAAGGTGTTCGACTTCAGGAAGTCTGTGAGACTTTCTTTCATAATTTATTAAATGGCAATATTAATTCCTACATTATAGGGTTGTTTTAAATAGATAATGTATGGGAAAGTGCTTAATAAGAAATCACAATTTATATATAATAAGATTTAGTGACTTATTCTTTTAATCCTTCTTTAAAGATCATTCCTGGGACTCACTGTACAAAAATAAAAATTAAATAAACTAGTAATCTAATAAGTTTTTTTGAAGAGGATGTGAATATCAGAATTATAAAAACTAATATTAAATTTAAAAAACAACCTAGCCAGTTAGATAAATTCTTTAGCATGATTTGTCAAGTTATAATTTACAATGACTT
>NW_007728861.1:150526-154418 GCF_000696425.1 Galeopterus variegatus | reverse complement strand
CACTCTTCTTTAGTCAACATTGTACTATAGGTCTTACTCTCTGTTTAAAACAATTGGTTTCCTCTAAGAAAAAGTAAAATTAAGATCAGAAAGAGTCATTTTGTGAAGTCATTTTAGTTATTAATTCTTTTGTAGGAATTAAATTCTCAGGTTACCCATCAAGGCACATTGAATCCTGAATAGTCTTTAGAGCTACTTAGAACTGGCTTCATAGCCCGGATGTGCAAACACCAGCTCTGTGGCTTTGGCTTCTCGCTTCACTAAGGTGTCTTAATCTGAACATCTATAACAAGGGATGAAATTGCACCTACCTTCCAACTTCCAGAATTATCCTAAGGATTGGGGATAAATTATATCTATATATCTATCCATATATTTCTATTTAAATGGATAGATAGATAGATAGATAGATATAGATATAGATATGTTTTATACTCAGTAAATGACAATTTTAATGAAATAGTCACTTAGAATTTACCCTGTTTGCTAGAACTCAGGAGAGGACCTGAACATATAAAGATATGAGCAAAAGTAATAAAATGGACCTGGGTGGAAGAAAGGAGGTGACTTCTAAAATTCCTCCTTCTGAGGAGAAGGGGACTGACCAACTGTGACAGACAGAACGAAAAAACAAATAAGCAGACACAAACCAGAAGCAATATCGGTTGATGGAAATGTGTGAAACTNATTTGCACTAACTTCTTAAGTGTCTGCTTCTCCCTGGGGATCTCCGTTTACCTGAATCAAACTGTCTTGACAAATTTAAGTCTGTGTTCCTTCAAATCATCTGAAATTCTATGGAAGCAGAGTAAACACTGTGTTTTTTCCTTTATTACACAATATATTTCAATAATTTGAATGTGTGATTGGAATTTCTGCTTGCATTATTGGATAAGGAAGAGTCAGTAAAACAATAAACCTTAAGACAGCAAGTACTTCATATTCCAAGTTCTGTACATTGAATACATTTATTATACCAACCATATTAACTCAGTTTGAATGATCAAATCTATGGTAGAATGCATACTTCTTGTTTAAATTTCGGTTAAAGAAGTAATAGCAAAAAATATCTTGATCAATTTTTCTTACTCCAAAGGAATGATGGCTATATTGCTCTTAAATAATAGAATCAAATTAGTTGATGGTCCCAAAGTACAAAACACAATTTTTAAGAATGTTTTAGTGCATAGAAATCTAGTATAATCTATTATAATCCATATAATGCTTTAGTGCATTAGAACTCTATTTTAAGATTATGGTTATTCTTCATAATCTTTAAAATTTAATTTCAAAGTACTTCAAAAATAAAATATCCATATTTCTGAAAAGAAATTTTTGAAGCTCAAAGTCATCAAAATAGACATATGACAATAAGCAACTAATGCCTTTGTTTCGAGGTCAGTGGTGGTTCTAGCCTAATGTGATTTTATCTGGGTTGAGTAGTGTAGGTTTTTAAAAGTAACCTTTTTCATTTTAAATAATGAAAAAGTAAAAAAATGACCAACCTAACCAAAAACACTCAGTAATTCTTATTGGCTGTATTTGAGTCTCATGTATACAGTTTCTGGTGGTTGTTGCATTTATGAATATGCCTATTTTTTGTATCCCTACCAGTAAATAAGTGGCATATTTTCAGCTCACAGAGTTTAGGCACTCTTCTTTAGTCAACATTGTACTATAGGTCTTACTCTCTGTTTAAAACAATTGGTTTCCTCTAAGAAAAAGTAAAATTAAGATCAGAAAGAGTCATTTTGTGAAGTCATTTTAGTTATTAATTGTCTTGTAGGAATTAAATTCTCAGGTTACCCATCAAGGCACGTTGAATCCTGAATAGTCTTTAGTGCTACTTAGAACTGGCTTCATAGCCCGAATGTGCAAACACCAGCTCTGTGGCTTTGGCTTCTTGCTTCACTAAGGTGTCTTAATCTGAACATCTATAACAAGGGAGGAAATTTTACCTACCTTCCACCTTCCAGAATTATCCTAAGGATTGGGGATAAATTATATCTATATATCTATCCATATATATCTATTTATATGGATATAATCCTAAGGATTGGGGATAAATTATATCTATATATCTATCCATATATTTCTATTTAAATGGATAGATAGATAGATAGATAGATATAGATATAGATATGTTTTATACTCAGTAAATGACAATTTTAATGAAATAGTCACTTAGAATTTACCCTGTTTGCTAGAACTCAGGAGAGGACCTGAAAATATAAAGATTTGAGCAAAAGTAATAAAATGGACTTGGGTGAAAGAAAGGAGGTGACTTCTAAAATTCCTCCTTCTGAGGAGAAGGGGACTGACCAACTGTGACAGACAGAACAAAAAAACAAATAAGCAGACACAAACCAGAAGCAATATCGGTTGATGGAAATGTGTGAAACTGCGTATCACATGTGGCCTTGTTGCTGCATGAGTTGCACTGCAGAACACTTAATTTCAAGATGTTTTACACAAATAGTATTTCTTTTTTAGAATGTTTATTCTAGTAGGTACATGTTTTCATATTGTAGAACATCAACATTTGATTTAATTATTTTATTACATACCTGCTTGCATGAATTTATCATATAAAACTGCACAGTTTAGCAAAGCAATACAGTGTGACTGTTCAAATTCAATTTAGATCACTTCCTAGGCAGCCTACTTAAGACCCTTAATTATTTGGGAATCTATAACCAAGCTTTTTTTCCCACTAAGTAGAGTCATTAAGGGAAAATTATATACCTCATCTCACACTTAAAAATGCAGAAAATAGATACTACACTGTTCATGATATATCTCAATAATTCCACTTAAAATATGCCTTTCTAATATAATTTAATGTAGCAAATTTACTGATAATTTTTAGATGTGCTATTGTTAATATGCACAAAGCTACAATGGAATTCTTAATTTTTAAGGCTGATTAATATTATATTTTATATATACATATCCCACATTTGCTTTCTGATTATTCATGGCCATGAGTACTACATAATATTAGCACTCTGACTGAAGTCTCTAAAAAATTATACTTAGTGAGATGTATACTTAGTAAGATTTTAAAAAACAGTCGGATTATATAATGCATGTGGCTTTCTCTTAAATCCACAAAGATACTTGGCCTGTATCATGGTTAAGTATTTCCTTTGCATATTATGATACCTCTATATTATGTATCTTATTAGCCCGTGGTAATTAAAATAGTATAATTTAGGACTTGTTTCCAGGTATGAGGAAATATTTTGTATCGCATCAACCCTTCTACTTAGAACTATTTACAAACCGAATAACATTGTTTTTTTAAATTGGAGGATGCTGGAGAACAACAATGACAATCAGACTCAAAGGGCCATTGTCCTAAGGATAATGGAATACACAGAGGTGACGCCAGCTCTATCATCTTCCTTATTGAAGAAATCTCTGATTCTCAAATTTAGATATGAAGCCAAGCAGAAAGTAAGAATTTAGAGCTTTTATCAGCCTCATCGTTGAGTTCCTAAACTGGACAGAAGCCTGAAACCAAGAAACCAGACAGAAAATAACTGTTAACAGGGAAAAAACAAACAAAAAACTAACCAGGGTTTTCTAAATTGGAGTAGGGAGAAATTGGAATTCAGGGATTACTAAGAAAAAGGTTTGGTAAAAACATCAGGCTTTCAGTTGTAAGCCTTGAAAGAGCATGTTCCGGGAGTAATGCCAAACCAGAAATAGACAGGTCCCTAGCAACCTAATAATTCTACCACTTGTCCTCGACCAAATCAACTTGATCTGCTTTTATTCCAATTATGGCACAGAAGAGGTTGAATCTTGTCCAGAGAAAGATAATGTTATTCTGATATTCTGTAAGATTATACACACAATATTCAGATCCAGCATATTTTTAAAAGTA
>NW_007728861.1:148389-149011 GCF_000696425.1 Galeopterus variegatus | reverse complement strand
ATAGAGTTTTCATTCATCTGTTTGTTCTACCAGATATTATTACATAATAACTATATGATTTTTGCTTGTTAGGCAAATGAAATGAAAGAGAGCATTCAGGCTCACATAAGTTGGAGTTCATTTTATTGTATAAAAGATGTTTCAAATTAAATGGTAAGGTATGGTTTATTCAATTGGCTATGGAAGTTTCAATGAAGAAGATGAAACAAGACAGATAAGTAGAAGTGAGCCAAGTGAATGGCTGAGGATTAAGAGATTACATGAAGGAATTGCATAACCTGATCAAGATCAGGTGCAAATTGATCAGCCTGGCTATTTGATGGAAAATGGCTAGTTTGCTTTTCTTTCCAGTGTTGCTGATTTTGAGGGCCAAATAAGTGTTTCATAAATTCCTCATGGATATCTAGGCATTTTTGTTTATTTTCAGCTCTCACCCCTTTTATTACCTTTTATTTCTGATAGAATTATAACAAATTATTATTGCTCTGTTATAGATTTGAAGATCCACATGGTGTTTACTGTATGTTAAGTGCTATACCTATTATTTATTTATATTCCCTGATTTAATCCTTACTGTAGGCAAAAATAATTATGCATGTAAACATACACTGTAACAACATAA
>NW_007728861.1:143952-147000 GCF_000696425.1 Galeopterus variegatus | reverse complement strand
GGATATGTATACTTTAAGATATAAGGCAAGCGAGAGCATTGTTTGAGTATGGTGGCCTCAAAACAGCTACATACACTTCGGTCTCTATTTCAGTCTGCCTTTCTCTGAATCAGTTGACTCCTGGGAACAATGATCAGCTGCATTTAAAAAATTCTTTGGGTTCTGGAGAGTCTGACAAAGAAAATCGATGGGACCGTCTCCTTTTTTCTCATTGTGCTGTGCAAAGGCCTAGAAGGAACTTTAGGACACTTGAGTAGACCGTAAAAGAGGCAACACATAGGAGGAGATTTTTCTAAATCTACAGTCAAGGGGAAAGTCACATGCTTTTTTTTTCTTCAAGCATTCCCTTGGTTAACTTCTTCACCTTCCTGTCATCTTTTATAAAATTTCACATTCAGAGTGAGGCCTTTCCAACTAACAGTCTTAAAATTAAACTAGCAGCACCACTCCTTGATCTAAACCCTATCCACCTTCCCTGCTTTATTTTTCTCCATAGCATTTTTATTACCCTCTGGAGAGCTAGAGTTGGGTCTGGAGCTCATAGACCCCTTAAACCCATTCACAAGCCCTTCACACACAGGTCTATGAGCTAGGTAACTGGACAAAACGGTTCTTGGAGCCTTGGTTGAAGAAGGAGTAGTCTTTATTCAGCACACACATGCCTAGGAGGTAGGCAGTCCAAAGAGAAACTCAAAAACTCCACTGCTACTGGCAAAGTCCAAAGAAAAACTGACCAGCTGCCAGCAGAGTAAACATGCTCTATTTTTAGACTGGAGCTCTGCTGGCCAGCTCTTCTTCACAAACTCAAGAATGCACAATAGCACTTAACTAGAAAGATACATTTTTGCACATGCCACTAACTCCACCCACACATAACTTGTTTACAAGAAATGTGGAGGGAACCTGACTAAATTATCCTATTTTCCCCACACCATCATACCTTGTGTTTTTCCTTTTGATTTTATTATCCATCTTCCATACTGGAATGTGAGTTTAATAACAGTGGGCATTTTTTGTTTGTTTTGTTCTTTGCAGTTAAACTATGCCAGGCACATAATTGGTACTTACTAAGTATTTATTTAATGAATAAATGAAGAAATAATATCTCTTTTATGCATCTTCATAAAAATATGCATATTTGTATGTGTATAAAGAAATATTAAAAATAAAGTAAAAATAGATGTCTATATAGAATCTTGTGTGATTTGAATATACTAAAAATAAAATCTGTTGATCTAAGAAAGATATGTTGTAATAGTTTAGCAATATGTAGGAATATAAGACAATAGATTAATTTAGAAACTTTTGAGATATTTTGAACCATATGAAGAAGTTTTTGTTATCTTAGTTTTAAAGGGCTAAAAAGTTTTAAAGTTTTTAAAAATTTTAAAAGGCTATATATAAATTAATTTTAGAAAATTTTTGCTACTATAAGGTTTGCAGTCAAATATTCATCAACACATTTTTCATATTTTTCATGCATGGTAGAAGTAAGTAAAGTTTTTTTCCCTCTATCTGAGAGCTTGAATTACCTATCACAAATTTAACTAACAAAGGAAACTCCGTTTTTATGGATTTTAGAAGATAGTATGAAATATCCCCCAAAACACATACCTTTCTTAAGGTATTAAAAGCATTTCTATGCAAAACATAAATTTTTGGTTTGCTTTTCAAATAGAGAGCACTTAAATTTTTAATTTAAAATAATCAATAAGTAATAGGAACATTCATAGAATTTTCACTTCTTAAACTGACACTCAGAATTCTTTATGATTTGTAATAAGTGTGAGAACAAAAAAGAGAATTAAACATTGATTCCCAATAAATTGAAAGGATTAATGTTTTCTTTGGCATAGAAACTTGCTGAGAAACTCAAGATAGAATGGTACATTTTAAAATGGTAATTGATGTCTTAAAAACATATAACGTTGTAGGTTTAAAAATGAAGGCTTGTAGATGAAAAAAAATAAATTGACAAAATAGCTCCTCTGTAATACCATCTTTCAAATAGCTGAATAAGTAATGTACATTTTTAAAAAATGAGAATTGCTGATATAGTGACAATATAGTTTTTGCTAAAATGAACTATTTACTTACTCTGTTCAAGACAGAACATGATTCATTGCAAAGCACTTTGAGGCTTCTTCAAAATAAAAGACTGGCAGCTGTTAAGAATTTTCTCTGTATACAGATGCATAATTTAGGAGAAAATCACCTATCTGCACAAGGACTTTACTTTCTTTTTTTGGTATTAAGCCATGGTAAATATGAGCTCAACTCAGTTATTTGGACTACCAAATTATAGTCAATTTTATAAGTTACTTAATAAATTGATGGATTCTCGTAGTGAAACCTGCTTAATAGGTGGGTATCATGGCATTGTTCTATTCAGTTCTCCTAGGTAAAGAGATGAGAAAATATTGTAGAGTTCCTGATTATCAAGGATTGGAATTTTGTAGAAAAATTGTGGCCTGATAGGTTTTCAGAAGACTAAGGAATTATACATACTTTATAAAAGATGAAGGCCTTGATTTAAATCCCACCTTTATTATTTCACACATGCATAATCCTGGACAAATCTTTTATCTTGTCTGAGATTCAAGTTTCTCATTTAAATAATAAGAATAATAATGCCTAATTCAAAGGGTCTTTAGATAATGCATGCAAAAACAATATAAAACGCAGTGTTTATGCTCATACGAATTACTGTAATAAAAGAAGGTGATTAGATCATTGGATAAATTATTCATGAAATGAAGAAATGAGGAGTTCAGGCTGATAGTCCATGTGTAGTTGGCTTATGTGATGATAACTATCACTGAGAATTTAAAGAATATTTTCAGAGATTAAGAAAGGTGCAATGGGTCTTTCGGACTTAGAGCCCTAAGGTTATGTCTCGACTATGTCAAGTACTCAGACAAAAATTGAAAAGGAGATAGTTTTTGTTCTTTTTTCCCCTCCTAGTTTGGGGCATTTTGAGGACTCCGCAAATTTCAGTTGCTTCTTCAGCTAGTGCCAGTCAACCATTTCAAGTGAATTTTTCACTCA
>NW_007728861.1:142787-143737 GCF_000696425.1 Galeopterus variegatus | reverse complement strand
CAAATTTCAGTTGCTTCTTCAGCTAGTGCCAGTCAACCATTTCAAGTGAATTTTTCACTCAGACTAGTTGATTTTCTGGCCCATTAAGACAGCTGATTCAATTCAACTGAGTTTAGACAGTTTAATCCCCCATGCATGTTGATTGTTCTGCCAAGTGACAGAGGCCACAGCTACCAGTAATCTTTCATGTAACTCTCATCTCCATTGGATATTCCTTTGGTTCTTAATGTGGGGGTTGTGAGTGGGATTGCTTTGGGGCCTCAAGTCCTTGAAATTGCATCATTGATTCAGATGCTGAAAATGATAACTAGAAAGCCAACAATGTATTGTTTTGTTTTTAATTTTCATGAAGGCACATCTCTGTCAGTCGAGAGCTGGCACAAGTATCAGTGCTAGACTTTGTTTCAGGAAAGTTAAAGTGTAGGGCTGCATAGCTTGCCTCAAAATGCTCTGGGTTTTGAACAAGTTATCTCTTTTTACTTTACTGAGTTAAAGAACACAATAGTGGCCTTTACGTCAATAGACCTATATGGGATAGATAAAAATATTTAGTGATTCATTGATTCCAACAAGTATGTCCAGAAAAATCTGATTAGGACAAAACTGTTTACAATACCTATTTTCTTTGCTGTAGTTTTATACATCATAGTAAAGAGTTTGAATTTTATACTAAGTGCAATATGCAATCAGAAGCAGTGGACTGACATATCTTAATTGCATTTATAGAAGATTACTTTGGTTTCTCTGTGGAGGATGGGCTATAAGGAGAGAGAAACAGAAGCAGGAGATTAGTTAATAGGGTGTTGCTATAATCTGGTTGAGAAATGGGGGTGTCTTTGACTGAGATTAGGAGCAATGAAGAAGTTGAAAGTGCTTAAATTGTACATGTGCTTTGGAAGTGGAGATGCGGGAAGATGAGAATAGAAGAAAAATTATGGTTGGGTTTGAGG
>NW_007728861.1:140288-142157 GCF_000696425.1 Galeopterus variegatus | reverse complement strand
GCTTTGGAAGTGGAGATGCGGGAAGATGAGAATAGAAGAAAAATTATGGTTGGGTTTGAGGTTTTTTGAGATGTAGAAAAAAAAGTGAAGTCAATAATAGATGGAATATATTATAAGAGAAATAGGTGGGTGGACAGAAGGATATGTCCTCTTTAGAGCAAGTTACTTTTAGAATAAATTATATTTAGGACACCAAGTGGAGGTGTTTGGTGGGTAGTTGGATGTGAGTTTGGACTATGAAGAAGAGTCTGGGCTTGAGATGGAAATTTGCACATTGAGTTTTTGTTCTGTTTTGTTTTAGTGGTTGGCAGGAGCAGGGATTGAACCCTCAATCTTAGTGTAATCAGCACCACATTAACCAACTGAGCTAACTGGTGAGCTCACATTGAGTATTTTAAGCCATGGGATGAGATAAAAATATAAAGAGAGAGAGAGAGAACTATATAAAGCAAGAGGATGATGTGTTTACATCTGAAATTCTACAGTGTTTAAGGTAATAAAGAGGAGAAGCTAAAAAAGTAGGTTAAGAAGCAAAAAGCAGAGTTTGTTATCATGAAGTTCAAGAAAAGAAAATACTGAAATAAAAGAATAAAGGGAGGGGTCAGATAGTGCAAATACAGTTAAGAAGTTCTTAAGATGTGGGGAAAGAAACAATTTTGGATTTGACAAGATAAATTCATTGGTGAATTCTCAAATATCTTCTCAAGGCAATGGTAATAATGAAGGCTGTTTTGAAATGTGATGAAAATAGAATGGGAGGTAAAGAAGTAGACACTGACAGGATACGCTCATAAATTTGGGTAGACTTTTTCTGTGAGAAGTATAAACCAAAAAAGAATAAGGATAAATTAGATAGCCTTTAGAATATTCTGAAATAAAATAATCATTAAGACAATCTTCAATTGAATCTTTTTTTATAAGGGGGATTATAATTTCTTTATTTTTACTGAATTCTAAAGAGGATAGATCCTAATAATTGGTGGGTCTTTTGGGTGTGGTTATTAGAGACTGGCTCTACAAAGAGTAGGAAAGAAAAAGGAAAACTCTTTTTTGGGGAAAAGGAAAAGAGTTTTGGTAGGGATGTATTGGGACAAAAAAACATGTCAAAGTAGGACAAGGAAGTTTGAAACTATGAGGTGTGCAATATAAAATGTTTGTCTCTCACGTGCAGCAATTAGTAAAACTGACTTTGCTCATTAATGCCATGGTAACCAACCTTTCTTTTGGCTGTATGCCAGCCATTGGCTTATTTGCCTTCAGATCTATTTTGTCCTTCTTTTCCTCTGTCTGGTATGAGAGCTGAGCCCTGAGGCTGCCTTTCATAGGCTCTTTTTTTAACTAGCTTCTGTTGGCTTTGGTGAGTAGGAAGTACTGACACAGACTGCGAAGCAAGGAAGACAGGCTGGGATATCCCTGTCCCACCAGCCTCCTTCTTGGTTTGTGTCTGATAGTGGCTGTATCTCCTCCATGGCTTTGGTTTACACCATGCAGGCCACCCCTGTGGTTCCAACTTGGGCCCTGGAATATGGTAACATTGTCTTAAACTGGATTAAGGACAGTAACACCTACTCTTTTTTGGGTTCTCAACTTTTTCATCTACTATGTAACATATTCACTAGATTAAAGTTCTTCTGTTTGTAGTACTTAGAATGGTTTCTTTTTTCTACTTACCATTACTGATAAGGAGAATAAATCTATTATAAGTTGCAGAATTCTGATTCTTGTTTGGTATGATATGAAAGCAGAAGCTGACTGGAGCAGACAGTAGCTTTATACTTATAACATTAATAATGCAAGACTATTTTAAGGAGTAAATATTCAAAAGAATAGTTTTACCACAATTTCTGTATATCTATGGGTTATAAAAAA
>NW_007728861.1:137948-138947 GCF_000696425.1 Galeopterus variegatus | reverse complement strand
GACTCATTAGAAACTAAAGGAAAATACTTTTTCTGCAGGATGAATCAAATTGCTTAATTTTATAGATCCTTCCAATTAGGAGGGTCTGTGATTATATAATTCCATTAGAACAGCAACCTCCTCAAGATTCAAAATTGTATTTTAAGACATGGCAAAAGTAAATGAAGAGATTATTAAAACCATTACAAATAGAATTATGAGGAATATTAATGTCATCCTCTGTGATGTGTTTAAAAATGCAACTCCATGATGTATATGCATATCTAGATGTAGGTCTACTTATGTGGAACATAAATACTCCTTACAGTTTTATAAATTAATATGTAAAACCAAGAGGGAGGAAAAAAATCTCTTTTCATGATTTTATCCCTTAGGGTTTATCAAATAAGTATTAGAAATTTGGAAGTATAGGTTAAATTCACTTTTCTTTAGAAAAATATTAAAAGGCAGACAAGAAAAAATTAGTAAAGTTAATGCCATTGAATTTACCTGTCTTAAGCATAGGGCAATACACTAAGAATTCAATAAACACTGTATGATTGATCCTCATAACCACATTGTGAAATACATTTCCTCATGAACGGCTGAAAAACAAAACCCTGATGTTTAAGAAGGTTAAGCAAATTGTCCAATGTCAAAAAGCTTAATAAACGAATGGGGTCAAATGAATTTAGTTCTCAACCTTTAAAGTTTAGGCTTGCATTTAATCCCTTCAGAGTTCTGTACAAAGGAGTTGTTCCAAATTAATACAGTCCACATTTTATAGACAAAAGGCTAAGTCTAGGAGCAGAAAGGTCATGATCTTTTTACCGCTATTTCACAATTTAGAAGTTGGTGGTTTCTGACTTTGAGACTGCATCTTCTGGCTAACTTTTGGAAGTAAACAAGAAGTGAAATGGATGACTTAGTGTTGACTTCTTCCAGTAGGCCTCTCTCTGACATTGTTGGTCCTTACTGCCCCCACCCCACCCCTTCCACCAGCACTGTTAACTTTCTCTT
>NW_007728861.1:134652-137008 GCF_000696425.1 Galeopterus variegatus | reverse complement strand
ACATTGTTGGTCCTTACTGCCCCCACCCCACCCCTTCCACCAGCACTGTTAACTTTCTCTTGTACATGCTCTGCGCTGACCACGGGATGAAGTCACTTGAAAGGCATAAGGATTTCAACCCAAATACAGACATGCTTGTAAATTGTCTCTCTCTCTCTCTCTCTCTCTCTCTCTCTCTTACATAAACATTTTATTGCAGAATAATTTTGGAGTCACGGAAAAGTTGCAAAGATAGTACAGAGAGTTTCCATATATCCCTCACTGAGCTTTTCCTATTATTAACATCTTACATTAATATGATGTGGTTGTCATTTTTAACAAATAGTGATACATTAACTAAAGTCCACACTTCACTCGGATTTCTTCAGTTTTTGTTGAATGTCCTTTTATTCTGTTCCAGAATTCCATGCAGAATATATTACACTCAGTTGTTACATTGCCTTAGAATTTTCTAGACTGTAGCAGTTTTTCAGACTTTCCTTGTTTTTAGTGACCTGAACAGTTTTGAGGAATACTGGCTGAGTGTTTTCTAGAATGTTTCTCAACTGGATATTGTCTGATGCTTTTTTCATTATTAGACTGGTTTATGGGAAGAAAGACCACAGAAACCACTTTATGCACCCTTCTCAACACATCACATCAAGGGTTTATGCTGCCAATATGAGTTATTGTTGATGTTGAACATGATCATCGAGTGGAGGTATCGTTTGCAAAGATTTGTCCACTGTAAAATTACTGTTTTTTCCCCATTTCCATAAACACACCTGTTGGAAGAAAGTCACTATGCATAGCCCAGACTTAAGGGATTCTTCTGCATGGAAGATTTATCTATTCTTTCCCATTCATTACTTCTCTGATTACCAAACTTCATAAAAGATACACATCCTTCAAGATAGATTTTTTGGCCTATGAATATACAGAGAAATGGATACCCCCCAAACTCTTACAACATTTTAAACAAAGGGATGTGCAGGATGTCTCAAGTTACATTACAAATGCAATTAGTAGAGCATCATAATCACTTGGGCATGCAATGAAAATTGCTAAGGCCCCACATTGTAATGCTCAGTGTGATCTCTTTTCTCTGTCAGTTTGTACTTTTCTGAAACATATTTCATAGTGTCTTTAGTGTTTAGCTCTTTATTTCACCTGATTTTGTACAAGGAGTTCTAGATATTTGGGAAGTGATTGAAGAAAATAATGGAGAATGAAGGAAAATGAATGAGAAAAGTTATTATAATGGAAAAAGAGTTATCAGCACAAAAATCAATAGTTTTTTAACAATCATATTGTTTGGTTATCAGTAAATAATTGTTTTAAGTATTTTACTTGGTAATATGATGATTTATTTACATATATAGATATTTTTTGGCCTAAGATTTTCATATTTAAGAACTTTGTTGGGAAATTGTGATTGATATAAACATTAGAGTAATAAGAAATATCAAAAAGAAGAAGAGAAACTGGCTTCCTATTAGTGTATTATCACAGAACATTTGATTTTCAGGAATAGATTCCCAAAGTAAGTGGTACATCTACTGAATAGTATGTCAGCCTCTACTGGGCTTCTAGACAAGGCTATATAGGATGTGAAAACTGTACTCTGGGAAGAACTGAAGAATGATTTCCAAAGTTGTCCAGTGAGGGGAAGCTTGTGATCCCTTTTAGAAAAATTGATCTCTCACCATGGAGATGCTGATTTTTTAAATCTGTCTGGGGTACAGTTTCTCCAAATGAATATTATTTCTAGGCAAGTTTGGAAACTTCAGTAATTATCTCCAAATTGTCTCCCAGGCCAATACCTAGGAAGTATACATAGTTAACCAACTCTTTTCAGTGAAATGATATTCATACAGACATTTTTTTGGAGGGAGTAGGAAGATGAATGTTCAAAGTATGAACACTAACATTGTTTTCATTAACATGTATTGCTTTGCCTCCCATGGATTTGTCACCCATTTTCCCCTGGGTGATGGAGCCACCAAAGATTACTCAAAGCCCATCTCTTCTGAGCAGTGAGAAGCCCCCAAAAGGGGTTAATCTCCCAGAACCCTCAAGAAAGAGGCATTCCTTCCATTTGGGAAATTAACCCCAAATTGGAATTCTCTTCCTGCATTTATTCTCCAGACCAGGTAGTTACAGGAAGAGAACATAGGTGGGATTTTTGCTTAGTTTAACAAGTTTAACAATAGAAGCTGGTAACATTCAGTAAGACAGGCAAGGTGACCTTCCATAATGAAGTTTGCAACAAAAGCTTAATTTTAGCAAACATTCTCTTCTTATAGCAATTTCCCGGTATCTTTAGTAACCTGTCTGTCTTTGAGCCAGCAACCTTGCTGTGTTACAATTCTTATCT